>NC_056738.1:578211432-578436432 GCF_019279795.1 Protopterus annectens | reverse complement strand
TTAGATTACCAACAGGCGGTGTGTTTCTGTTTCTTTCTACCCAGTATGGTGCATGATCAATGCCCATCTTGTCAGCCATAGACTTTAAGTAGGATATCTCCAAGCCTACACTTATCAAGAGGCAGTCCGTATCTCTACCTGAACAAAGTGTATTTCTTTGGGAGACTGGGTTCTCTGACTGGGTAACAGTATATGGCTACTCAGATGTCGCAGTAACCACTGCCACCCTCAGCTAAATTCTTCAGCTACAACAAATGAAATCGTTTTACCAATTTTAAGTGAGTTTGTAGAAAACAAATGCCTGCAACCAATTTGTTAAATTATTAATTTACCACTGGTTAACCAGGTACAGTAAACTCTCAGTTAACCGGCACCCATGGGGATTGGTAGATGCCAGATAACTCCAGTGTCTGGTTGCTTGAGAGTTACTATTAAGAATAGGCCTGACTAATACTGTGCCCTATACTATTTGTTTGGTTTGACTTGTTCTCAGGTTGGGGAGAGTGGGAATTTATTCCTGTCTTCTTTTTTAAAACTCTAAAACTCTACAAAATAAGGTATGTTTCTGTGTGTGTGTGTGTGTGGTGGTGGTGGGGGGGGGGGAGGTCAGAATGTGCAACAAATTAAGATTGTACTATGTTACTTCTTTTTTTTTTTTTTGCTGGTTGTTTGAGAGTGCCGGTTGCTTGAGTTCTGGTTAACTGAGAGTTTACTGCAGATACACCGGTCTGGATGATTCTTTTCAGACATGACCAAAAGCATTTAACATTGAAAACACAGCACTATACAGTTAAAAGATACATCAAAGAAAATAGAGCACAGAAATAACATTTTGACAGTGCACATCAAACAGGTTATAATAAAAAGAATTAACAAATTATATACAATAAATCTGGTATATGCTCAGACTACGTGAAAAGATTTGGAGATAGTATCATGGTTACAGCCATAGTCAAGCAAATAAATAAATGAATAAATAAAACACTTTGGTACATTTCAGATCTTATTATCAGTACAACAGCACTAATGAAGGAATTAGAAGAGACCTTTATGGCAATGGATACAGTGTGGAAAAATGGAAAGCCTCAGCAGACCCATCATTTCATCAGATATTTCTTGATCTGACATGATTCAGAACTGAAATTAAAATGGTTGAATTCTTGCTTACCAAAAAACTTCCAGTTTGAAATATAACAGTCCTGAGGGACAACAAAGCGCCCTTCACCTTCACTCTACCAGATGCCCAAGCTACCTCTTTCAAGTGTTCAGAATGTCTAGAATTTTGCTTTATATTTTCCGTCTGTTACTAGTGAAAGGTGTGTTTTTTCTAGCAAATCACTGAGGATGAAGTTCATAAATAATGAGAAACGTATGTGTTTCAGACCTCATACCCTTCAGAAAATGCATGACAATGCAAAACCTGTTATTCTAGTAGCTTTCTAAGTTTATAAGAAATATGTCTCTATTTCAGGGGCCTTTGCCACCCCCCCCCCATTATTTTTGCCTTTCTCCAGACTTCTTGCAATAAGATGTTGAGAGATATATACCTATGATTCTCAACCCTACAGACAAGTTTTACCAACACTTTATGTAGCTGCTTCCTGTTCCCTTCAGCAGTCCTCCTTCCTCCTAAATTCTCTCAGCACCCACACCCTCAAAAACAGAGGTATGTAAAATATGAGGAATTGAGGTCATCCTTCCATTTCAAAACCTTCCAGCAAGACAGGCAAGGAGAAAGCTGCCTGAAAATGGAAATAGGCTCAATTTTTATTTACGTGTTTTTATAATATCTTTTTATACATGTTCACTGCCGGGAGATTTTGTGTGTGTGTGTGTGTGTGTGTGTGTGTGTGTGTGTGTGTGTGTGTGTGTGTGTGTGTGTGTGTGTGTGTGTGTGTGTCTGTGTGTGTGTACATATACAAACTGCCATACATATGCTTACAGTGTCCTCAGTAATTTCAGTAATGTGAATCAAATCTTCCTCACAGGTGCCATTTTTCATCACATCGTATAAGCTTTTGACTTAGTATATCATAATTTCCTCTCATTAATTCCCTGACACATTCAAGCTTTGAATCCTTCACCATATACTGATTCATACATCATTCCTACCGTAAAACCATTTCCGTTAAACATGAAGAACTATTCTACTGCCAAGTTTATTAGCTGTAGAATTCTCCCAAGGCTCTATACCTGCCACAGTAATTTTCAGCATTTTTATTAACCTTTTATACTTTGACTTCAAATTCTCAAATAGTATCCTTAATGCAGATTATTGTCATGTATGACACAAGCTCTAAACAGAAGGCAATCTTGTACAACCTCCAACCAATCTTTTACCCTTGACTTACTGCAAAACAATTCACCTAAAACACACACACACAAAAACAAAGGCTCAAAACATGATTTTCTTCTTATAGACACCCTCTCATATAATAACCAACACATGGAACAAGTTCCCACCTTCAAATGCTTAGATATTTGTCATGTATGACACAAGCTCTAAACAGAAGGCAATCTTGTACAACCTCCAACCAATCTTTTACCCTTGACTTACTGCAAAACAAGTCACCTAAAACACACACACAAAAAAACAAAGGCTCAAAACATGATTTTCTTCTTATAGACTCCCTCTCATATAATAACCAACACATGGAACAAGTTCCCACCTTCAAATGCTTAGATATCATATGTGGCTTTCATCTCTCTCTCTGTCCCTGTAAATCAAAAGCATTAAAACTAATGGCAACTTTACCCTCAGTTTGTTACAGAATGTATAATTTTCTCACTTCTGAAAACTGAACTGCTATTTGCAAAAAAATCTACAACTCTGATTAAAATCATGCCTCCCTCTTTTACCATACACCTGAAGAAAAACCTAAACGACCTGCAAGTTCTTGTGAAAAGAATCTGATGGCTCATAATGCTTTCACCTCATACTAGACATTCCAGTATGCCAGATGGCTTCCTATAAAACCATGTGCTGGTGACCTTCTCCTCAGCCTAATTCGTCATCACCATCATCATCATCAGCCCCCTTTTTTCCATTTCCTACATGGGGTTGGGGTATCATGTTAACTGTCGCCATCTCTCTAAATTCAATGCCACACTCCTGCCTTTTTCGACATTCATGCCTGATTGTTGCAGATGCTTCTCTCTCACAATCCATCCACCTCTTTGCTGGACATCCTTGTTTCCTCTTACCTTGCTCCTGTCTGTCCCAAATCTTGTTCACCAGATGGTCTTCTGCTTTTTTTGGATGTGTGTCCAAACCATCAAAATCTGTTTTCTTTGATCTTTTCTGCAATTGGAGCTGCTTTGGCTTCTGCACTTATGTCCTCATTTCTTCATCTGTCCAAATGTGTGCATCCTACCACCCTTCTCAGGCACTTCATCTCCATCAGCTCCAGCTTCCTCATTTGCGCTGCCATTACTGCCCAGGTTTCTGTATCATACAGTAGTACTGGTCACACCACTGTCTTGTACACCTTATTTTTCAGCTTCATTGACATTCTTCTGCCATATACTACACCTGAGATTCTATGTCAGTTGGCTGCCGCCCCTCTGATTTGCCTTCTTCATTCAGACTTCCCTTCTCCTCAACCACCCTTCCCAGGTACTTGAAGCTACTTGCCTGTTCTACTATCTTCCCTTCTATTTTAATTCTCATCTTCTTCTGATTTCCTCAATTTTCTGCCATTGCCACTGTCTTATCTGTGCTTAGTTTTATCCCATGTGCCTTTAGCTTTGCATTCTATTCCCCTATCCTTTACTGAAGTTCTTGCTCAGAGTCTGCCTGTAATGCCACATCGTCTGCATTAAGCAACTTATCTGTCCCCTCCAACCTGTTTGCTAACATAGTCCATCACCAGTATGAACAGCAATGGATTCAGAGCTGAACCCTGGTGCACACCCACTCCCACTGGGAACCCTTTCATGAGAGCGAACACTGTTCATACTTGAGTCATTGGGTCCTTGTACGTAGCCTGCACTAATTCTACCAATATTTATGGGACTTCAAGCCACCACAGTATTGCCCAAATCAGCTTTCTTGGGGCATTGTCATACACTTTCTTCAAGTCTAGGAATACCCAGTTGGACTCTTTCATAGGTTCATAGGTTCATAGGTTCATACTAGGCTATCTGCCCGAGGGCATTTATAAGCCTAGCCAGAATGTGCTTGGCTTTCGCCACCCATTTTAAATTTATTTTGCTATGCCCTTTTTCGAGGTTAGTATAGTGTGCCTCTGTCTAACAGTGACACAGACGTGATACCCGGGGTAAACCTACGATCTCCCATTCACTCAACAAGATTCCTCTTGAAGAGAGTCAATGAGGGACGCTGCCTCACCTGGACTGGGATTTTATTCCAGAGTGAAGGGAGCCTCTGGGTTATGAATCTGTCCCTCCAGCATGTCCTATTTATTTCAGTGCTGAGGTTCAAGTCTCTCGAGCATGTAGCTCGATGGGATTTGGATTTTCTGAGGTGCAGCATGTCCATTAATTCCGGGTTGGACATGGCTTTATACGTCAGGCACAGATCGCCTCTGAACAGGCGGTATGCCACTGAGTAGAGCTGGAGTTTCTTTAACTGGGCAGCATATGGCATCTGTTTGAGCCCTTTGATCCTCTTGGTGAGGTACTTTTGGGGTCTTTCTAGTTGTTGCAGGTGTCTGGTAAGGTACATCCCAAAAGGGGCATTGTACTCAATTATGGGCCTGATGAGGGATGAGTAAAGAGGCACGATGACCTCCCCTGATCTTGATGTGAATCCCTTCATGATTAGGTGGGCTATATAAAATGTTTTTCTAACCACTTTGGCCACGTGGTTGTCAAATGAGAGATTGCTATCAACTTGGGTCCCCAGGTCCCTAATTACTTCTTCTGTACTTAATGGATTACCAACTATGTGGTAATTTGTGGGCACTTTGTTTTGCCAAAGGGATGACTATACACTTTTGGCATTTAGCTTGAGGCCATGGCTCTGGCACCAGTTGTCTGTTTCTATGAGGCCCTTTTGGAGGATGCTTGTGTCGGCTGGAGAGTCGATTATGGCACCCAGTTTGCAGTCATCTGCGAACTTGGTCAGCCACAGTCCTTCCGTGTTGGCCTGTACCTCCGAGAAATATATACCGAACAAGAGAGGTCCCAGGACTGAGCCTTGTGGGACACCACTTGTAACTGGTTTGGAGTCTGACATGGCTCCAGCAATTCTAACGATGTGGGTTCTGTCCTTGAGCCAGTTTGCAATCCATTTAGTGACATAGGGGTTTATATTTAAGCTGGTGAGCTTATCTATAATGCCCGAGTGGGGTATTGCATCGAAGGCTTTTGCGAGGTCCAGGTAGGCTGTGTGGGCCACCTTCCCCTTGTCAATGGCCTTGGTGACTGTTTCAAAGAAATCAACCAGGTTTAAGAGGCAAGATCTGCCCTTAACAAAGCTGAACTGGGTAGGATCCAGTGTCTGTAGGTCCCCAATATCTTTATTTATGAGGTCCATGATGATCCTTTCCATAGCTTTGCAGACCAAGCTAGTCAGGCTTATGGGGCGATAGTTTCCAGGATCCGTTGAGGCACCACCTTTATGGAGAGGGACCACTGTTGCTGTACGCCACTCTTTGGGCACATATCCTGTAGTAAGGCTGAGATTGAACAGTAGTTTTATGTTTGGGTTTAGCTCTTCTTGGAGTTCATGTAGGATGCAGCCCGGGACACAGTCTGTGGACTACCTTCTCCTTGTCAATGGCCTTGGTGACTGTTTCAAAGAAATCAACCAGGTTTAAGAGGCAGGATCTGCCCTTAACAAAGCTGAACTGGGTAGGATCCAGTGTCTGTAGGTCCCCAATATCTTTATTTATGAGGTCCATGATGATCCTTTCCATAGCTTTGCAGACCAAGCTAGTCAGGCTTATGGGGCGATAGTTTCCAGGATCCATTGAGGCACCACCTTTATGGAGAGGGACCATTGTTGCTGTACGCCACTCTTTGGGCACATATCCTGTATTAAGGCTGAGATTGAACAGTAGTTTTATGTTTGGGTTTAGCTCTTCTTGGAGTTCATGTAGGAAGCAGCCCGGGACACCGTCTGGTCCCATTGATGCTGTGTTTTTTGCTTTGGAGAGGACGGCTCTTACCTGAGCATCTGAGATGTCAGGGGGGCAGCACTCTGCTGGGATAGATATTTGCCCTTTTGGTGGGGGGGGGGGAGAAGTTTGCGCTGAACCTGCCAGCTAGGATGTTGACAATGTCTGTGGGTTCGGTGTATTTTTTGTCATTTTGGACTAATTCTGAGCATATCTGGGAATTACCACCCAGGTTCCTAACATAACTAAAGAAAGCCTTGTGATTATCCTTAGTGTCCTGTGCAATTTTTCTCTCGAAGCTGGCCTTAGACAATTTTATGAGTGTCCGTAGTTTTTTGCTAATACTGATCAGTGATGCCTTCCCTTTTTGGGATTTTGCTCTATCATTTAGTAGCTTCCTCCTTCTATTGTATAGTTTGTTTATGGCTGGGGTCCACCAGACAGGATGTCTGCCTTTGGAGGATTGGGTCTTGGTTTTATTTGGGATCGCATGATCCATGCATTCCTGAAGGTGTTCATAGAATGCGTTTATAAAGGATTCTGCGGTCTGGGCCGTATTTTCCAAAGGCCCGGGGATTTTGAAGGATTCCACCTCGGTTTTGAGGAGTGTGAAATTTGCTTTAGAGAAGTTTTTCACTGTGGTTTTCTGGGCAGGGGGTGGGGTCGGGATGTGAATATCCAGTGAGATTAGTTTATGGTCTGATCTTACCAGTCTGGAGCATAGAGTCCCCATGTTGGTGATGATCAGGTCCAGTATGTTTTCCCCTCTTGTGGGAGTGGTAACAAGTTGTTCCATAGCATTTGAGTTTATAAATTCTAGGAACCTTTGGGCTAGGGTGTTGGAGCTAGAGTAGTGCTCCCAGTCTATGTTTGGGTAGTTGAAGTCGCCCAATATAATGGTGTTTGGAGAGACCTTCATATTTTCCAGTGTTCTCAGGAAGGCCGAGTGGGGTTCCCGGGTTTGGGAGGGTGGTCTGTAGCAGGCTATAAACTGGAAGGCAGTTTTACCCGCTGTTAGTTGCACATGGATAGTCTCTGATGCTTCGTGCTTTGCCACCAACCTGGAGGTGTGGGTATCTTTGATGAATATCGATACTCCCCCTCGTTTGTGGTTCGGTCCAAGTTTTGGGGCCGAAAAGCATGGTATGAGGTATAACCTGGTAGTGCTGGGGTGCTCTCGGGAGCCCTGAACCAGGTTTCTGTTACTGCACAGATATCGATGTTCTCCATGCTAAGGAGAGTTTCGAGTGCGTGCATCTTGAGGTTTAGACTTCTGGCGTTGAGTAGCATTACTCTTAGTTTCTTATCCCTTGTGATACCTATGGAGGTGGGTTTGTCTTTTGAGCCTTGCCTAAAAAAGGCACTATGGGGTAGCAAGAGCCTTTGCCAATATCCAAAAGCCCAGGGGTGACAGGTGCAAGCCATCCCTAGCGAAGCATCATGGCTTGTCGAGCATATCATCCCAAGCTGACAGGCACTGGATCCCCTTTGAATGACACCAGTACTTAAGCCAATTGTTGAAATTGATCATCTTGTCTTCATATTGTGGCATCATTCTTGGTGAGGGTAAGATGCTACTCAAGGTCATGGTCATACCGGCCTGGGCTACATGCTCAGAGAGCTCCTCTATGTCTCTTTTCATGTAGTCCAGGGAGGTACGTCTCAGGTCATTCACACCAGCATGGACAATGACTGAGACATATTTGTACTTGCCTTGGAGTGACCTGAGTGCTTGTGTTATGTGGCGGATCCTAGCGCCCGACAGGCTGCTCACCGTGACCCTCTCCTTGTACAGCCTGGTGAGTGGGACGTCAGTGTGCCTGACGATAGAGTCACCTATTACAAGTGTATCAGGTGTGTTGTTTAGTCTTAAGGGCTGTGACTGTTCGGCACACTGGCTTTGTGAGATATGTGTTGCATGTGTTTTGTTTTGGGGTAGCGGTTGCTTGGGTGTCTGCTTTGGAGGTCTCTCCTGCTTAGGCAGATCTTTATTTAGAGCCTCCGAGTATGTTTTTGTGTGATTATGTGTTTGGTTTTCTGTCGTGGTAGGTCTATGTGAGACTGGAATTGTAGTGAGCGTGGTTTCCTTCGCCTCCTGACTGGTTATGCCAGTACTGAGTTGAGAGAGCTTAGCCTCCAGTTTGGCTATATGGTTGCATCTTTCACATGTGTTGGAATTTGTTGGGAGGAGGAGAGGGTTGTCTGTGTACATGAGGCAGTTGTAACATTGCCTCAAGATTCCCAGATTCACCAGCTGGACCGGAGAGGAGATTGACAACTGACCTTTGGACATGCTAGAATAATATTGGGAATTCCTTTATAATTGAAAACAAGGGCCAGTGGGGAGTGAGGGTGTAGTGCTTTTAATTTTTAGTGCTGACTTATATAATTGCTTTAGTGAGCAAGTTCCAGTTAACTTAAGTGCAATGTGTTACAGGTAACTTAAATACAAAAATGACAAACAGTAACTTTCTTTCAAGTGAAACAAGGAAATAAGTACAGTAAGCAATGCAGATATCACTAGTGATCCACAGAAGCACTGAGAAGCCGCGTATTAGGTGGAATTAGCGTTCCAGGGAAATAACAAGCAAACGAACAACAAGCATATAAACAAGGCTAGATTCAGCAGGCCTGGATCTAGTCTATGCTACAGCAAACAAGGTGTACCAGTTTCAGTAAGATACAGTTCAAATATTCAGGCACTATAAACCTTTAAGAACAACAGCACCAAAACTGAAGAAGTAGAAAAAACAACTAGGCAGGATTCACCAAACACGATTTATTCTGAGGAAATCAAAGAACTCTGACGTCTCGGCCTTCGCCTTCCAGGAGTATAACACAAGTAAAACCATCAGATCTTATATACAGGTTAAGTCAATTAAACAGGTAATTAAACAATCAATATACTAAAAATCAATCAATTAGACAACATTTTCCAATTAAAATCTTCATTAAGTCCATTTGGATATAAAGTTTTAAACTTTAAAATGTAAACAGTTTCCTTATATAATAACAGCTGTTTAATTTTTAGCATATCTCTATCATTATTAAATACTTGCTCCAAAATTGAAGCTTTAAGCAACCTTTCCTCACTATTATGCTTCTCAAAAAAATGTCGAGCAACAGGGCTCTCATTCTTAACATTAATTATGTCCCTGACATGCTCTAATAGTCTTATTTTGAAAGGTCTCTTTGTTTCCGATGTAAAATTTCTGACAGGGACATGTTAATGCATAAATAACCCCTTCTGTTTTACAACTAAAACAACCATGAACTTTAAAAGGGATATCATTTATATAATCAAAACTACAAGTAATAAAGCTGCATGCTTTGCATTTTCCACACTGATAGGTTCCTTTTAATCTAACTTGTTCTACCATTATGTCTGTAGGGGCACTGAATCTACTTCGTACCAGAAGATCTTTAATACTTCTGCCCTTTCTGTATGAAAATTTTAAATTCACATTTAACCATGATTTAACATCATTTAGAGAGCTAAAATACTTCCAGAATGTAAAAACATTCTTAACAAATTCAGGGGTATAACAACCATAAGTAGTGACAAAATACATAACTTCATCATATGTTTGTTTTTTCCACTTTTTTTGACTAACACAAGATTCAGATCTTCTTTTCTGCATTATATTTTCTTTACTATAATTATTAACATAGTCCCATAATTTATTGAGACATTCATTCAGACAAGATGTACTATATCCTCTCACTAAAAATGAGTTATAAACTAAATCTAGCTCATTTTTAAATATTCTTTCATCATTACATAATCTAAAGCTTCTTAACATCTCACCATAAGGTAAAGAATATTTAATGTGGGGAACATGTCCACTTGTGCCATGTACATATGCAGTAGGGCCTTCAAACTTTCTGTTAACAGAAGTTATTAACTTGTAGCCACTAGAAATGTCCAGAATAACATCCAAAAACGGGATTTGTGGGCCCATTATTAACCCATCAAAATCCAGACCAAATCTGTTGCATTTCAAATCTGAAATAAATTCTGCAGCCATAGATTGTCCCCCTTCTACCAGAAAAATTAAATCATCTACATATCTGTAGTATTTAATGACATGATCTTGAAAAAACCTATGTTTGTAAATATACTCATACTCAAGTCCCATTGCCAAATTAGGATACATGGGGGCAAATGAAGCCCCCATGGCTGTGCCCTGTTTTTGACGATACATGATACTGTTAAATTCAAAATAATTATTTGTTAAAGAAAAATATATTAACTCAATAACAAACTCAGAGATGGGTGACTGACCCAAAAACCGTCTCAGTGCCTCTAATCCAAAATCATGACTTATATTAGTGTAAAGGCTTTTGACATCTACAGACAACCAATATAAATTTTTATTCCATTTTATATCCTTAATTCTGTTCAAGAAATCAAAAACATCCATTAAAAAAGAAGGTAGTTTTTTAACATAAGAAATCAAATAATCATGTAGAAATATACCTATGTTTTTTAGGAAATAATTATGACCGGAAACTATAGGGCGACCCGAGGGTTTATTGAGACTTTTGTGAATCTTAGGGAGGCAATAAAAATATGCCCTGCTACAGCCTTCTGTCTGAAATTTATTTTTCACATCTTTCATCTCAAAATAACCCAATCTATAGCCCTTGTGTATCAGGTCATTATATTGTAATATAGCATCATGATATTTATCTACCTCACATTTTTCATAAATATTTTTGTCATTAAGATGTTGCATACACATGTTTAAATAATCCATACTATTTAGGACAACTAACTTGTTGCCCTTGTCAGCAGGTTTAAAAACAATTTTGTTTTGCTTACTAAGATTCATCAAAATCTGCCATTCCTTTTTTGACATATTATATTCAATATTACTATTATTCAACATAAATTCATGATATCCCATTTCTAAAGAATGGTTAACCATTTTAGTAAAGTTAGAGACATCTTGGTTAGAAACCAAAGGAAAAAAATTACTTTTTGAAGGAACCTTTTCAGTGTTGAGCTTCACATAAGCATTAGTAAATTCATCCGACATACAAGAATAAAAACTGTTATTAGAACTGGAATCATCAGAATTGGAATCAACACATTGGTCATTGATATTTAAACTAAAAAAATATTTCAAATACAGTTTCCGACTAAATTTATATATGTCCATTTGCATATCATGCAACCTGGAAACTACAGTTGGAATAAATTTTAAACCTAAATTCAGTACTGTAAGTTCCTCATTACTAAATTCATAATTAGATAGATTTACAAAGTAACTATTCAATGAGTTAAATGTCTCACTACCATCTCCCTCGTTTGAAGCCTCCCCGTTTCGTCGGCTCTGAAGGGGTGTAGTCCTGGTATTCCCGCTGGCATTTGTGCCGCGAGTTATCTCTCTGCTGTTGTGGGTATTCTGTACGAAAATTATGTCTTAGATGCTCAGGATTCTCCGCTGATGGTAAATGTGGAAAATCTGTATCCAAACCATCGTCTTCATAGGATGTATAGCCATTCTCTGAGGCAGAAGCTGAAGAATTCAAGGAACGTACTCTGTCCGCTTCCTGTTGAAATCTCACGTGCTTACGCCCCTTGTTACGATTGGTTCTCGATACAAACGCCTTGTTTAACTCGTAGTCACGCAGATCTCTTATCAGTTTGCCTTTTTTACGATCAATAAGTGTCAGTTCATAATCTTTCAATTTATCATTCATTTGTTTAAGAAACTCATCCAGGAAAGATGTAGACACACACTTGGATATATCATTACACATTTTTTTGATATCAGAACACAGTTCTTTTTGCTTTAAACTATCACGTTCCACAAGAATGTGTAACCATTGTGTGGTGCAGTTGTGAGCTGCAGCAACCCATCTTTTATGAAACAGAACGTCCGACTCTTTGGAAAGATCAAAGGGTGTAGTGGGATCTTTAAAAGCCCTTAATCCCCTAGGTGTTGTCTCAGTATCAATATAACGTTGTAAGCCGCATATGTTGTAAAAGGTGGCAGTTTCTTTGATCATTTTTTTCTCTAAATTCTCAAGAAGAGACTTATGTTCTGCATTATCGGGTACAAGGTTCTTTCTGCCAACACTACAGAAAGGATTAGGGAAGCGTTTTTTGCGTTCATCTTCCCACTTGTCCCATAATATATTACCTTTGTCAATGCCAGTTCTAGTAGTTAATTGCCTCTCACCTCTGTCCATAGCATTACTGACAAAATTGTCTAAAGAGAGCTGTGAGCCATCCATGGTGTCACGTAGCACCCGTGGAAACTGTGCCAATGAATCCGAAGTCATGAACCAACAAGAACAACAGCACCAAAACTGAAGAAGTAGAAAAAACAACTAGGCAGGATTCACCAAACACGATTTATTCTGAGGAAATCAAAGAACTCTGACGTCTCGGCCTTCGCCTTCCAGGAGTATAACACAAGTAAAACCATCAGATCTTATATACAGGTTAAGTCAATTAAACAGGTAATTAAACAATCAATATACTAAAAATCAATCAATTAGACAACATTTTCCAATTAAAATCTTCATTAAGTCCATTTGGATATAAAGTTTTAAACTTTAAAATATAAACAGTTTCCTTATATAATAACAGCTGTTTAATTTTTAGCATATCTCTATCATTATTAAATACTTGCTCCAAAATTGAAGCTTTAAGCAACCTTTCCTCACTATTATGCTTCTCAAAAAAATGTCGAGCAACAGGGCTCTCATTCTTAACATTAATTATGTCCCTGACATGCTCTAATAGTCTTATTTTGAAAGGTCTCTTTGTTTCCCCGATGTAAAATTTCTGACAGGGACATGTTAATGCATAAATAACCCCTTCTGTTTTACAACTAAAACAACCATGAACTTTAAAAGGGATATCATTTATATAATCAAAACTACAAGTAATAAAGCTGCATGCTTTGCATTTTCCACACTGATAGGTTCCTTTTAATCTAACTTGTTCTACCATTATGTCTGTAGGGGCACTGAATCTACTTCGTACCAGGAATTCCTTTATAATTGAAAACAAGGGCCAGTGGGGAGTGAGGGTGTAGTGCTTTTAATTTTTAGTGCTGACTTATATAATTGCTTTAGTGAGCAAGTTCCAGTTAACTTAAGTGCAATGTGTTACAGGTAACTTAAATACAAAAATGACAAACAGTAACTTTCTTTCAAGTGAAACAAGGAAATAAGTACAGTAAGCAATGCAGATATCACTAGTGATCCACAGAAGCACTGAGAAGCCGCGTATTAGGTGGAATTAGCGTTCCAGGGAAATAACAAGCAAACGAACAACAAGCATATAAACAAAGCTAGATTCAGCAGGCCTGGATCTAGTCTATGCTACAGCAAACAAGGTGTACCAATTTCAGTAAGATACAGTTCAAATATTCAGGCACTATAAACCTTTAACCAGAAATTCCCAGCTCAGAAGGGCAGAGTCCAGCCTCTTCTCCCACAAGAGTGCAGACACGAACCTTCTTAATGTAAAATAACTGGCCTGAAGCCCAAGTGCTTAAACCAGAACTAATACACTTTAAGAATAACAGCCACTGGGCTCTCAAGTCAGCAGTTCCCAACTTAGAAGGATGAAAGCTACCTGTCCTGCCACCACAGTGCATGCCACAAACCTTCCTAATGTAAAACAACTGGTCTGAAGCCCAAGTGCTTAATCCAAAATACTTAGAATGATAGCTACACTTTAATCAAGTTACTACCAAGCAGTAATAAATACAATTGAATACTTTAGAGAATGCCTGGATTAGTGTTCAAGTTACACAAACAAAGCTAGATCCAGCAGGCCCGAATCCAGTCTATGCCACAGCAAACAAGGCACACCAACTTCAGTAAGAAGCAGTTCAGATATGCATGCACTATAAGCCTTTAACCAGAAATTCCCAGCTCAGAAGGGCAGAGTCCAGCCTTTCCTCCCACAAGAGTGCAGACCACAAACCCTCTTAATGTAAAATAACTGGCCTGAAAGCCCAAGTGCTTAAACCAGAATTAATACACTTTTAGAATAACAGACACTGGGCCCTCAATCAGCAGTTCCCAACCTAGAAGGATGTAAGCTACCTGTTCTGCCACTACAGTGCAGACCACAAACCCTCTCAGTGCAAAACAACTGGTCCGAAGCCCAAGTGTTTAAACCAAAAGGCTTAGAATGAGTTACACCAAGCAGTAATAAATACAATTGAGTACTTTTAAGATGATGCAAAAGTAAAATAAAGTAGGTAAAAACACAAGTACAGTAAAAGCAGATGAAATTTTTTTTTTTTCTGAACCTCATCTCTAGCTTCTTCTCAACTAACTGTCTCACTGTAAACATCAGGTCAGCTGTGCTGCATTCTGATCTGAATCCAAACTGCTCATCTCCAGTCTTACTTTCTACTACTCTGTGTATCTGTTTATCAATCATCTTCTCCAGAACTTTCATGCAATATGACAGGAATTTGATACCGCTGTACTGCCCACAGTTGTGAATGTCCCCTTTGTTCTTGTACACTGGCACAAGTATGCCTATTGTCTAGTCATCAGCTTAATTCATAAGATGCTTTATGATGACAACCCTTCTCCCATCAGCCACAAATTTATATACATGGAAAAAACCCTACATTCTTCACTCTACTGCAAGCAATGCAAAACACTGCTATTCTGGCCTTCTAGATATCCAGCCACTGCTGGCCACATCTTCTCTAGTCCCAAACCCACATTCTGTAACTCACTGCCCCCACAGACATTCACAACTGGCATACTTCCAGTCACCTCAGAAGTGCATTAACTGATCAACTTAAGAAAGCCTGTCTGTCACTATTATAGAATGTCTGCAGACACCTAAGAATTACCTCAACAAAATTGACTTTGCCATAAAAATGTAGGTTCCTCTTCTGTAATGTAACTGAGCGTATCTTTTACCTTTTCATACCTATCTTTAAGAATTTGCTTTCTTAATATGCAAAGACAGGAGCTCTGCAGAACAGCCTGAATAAACAACTGCATTTCAATGACCTGACACACATTGAAGATCCAGATGTCCTTACCATCTTGTGATCATTCACAATCATCAGTTCCAGGTACTTCATCTCTTCAAACACACTCCTTGTAGCCTGGCAAAAGGGAAAATAAGCAGAGGTCAAGTAGAGTACAATAAAGAACATTCAGATTTCTCTTACTTCAGATATATAAAAAACAAAAATACATCTAAACCATCACCTAAGTATAAAGTTCAAAAAATGCACAGCCAAGTATACAATTTTAATAAAAGAATTTGGTCAAAAATAGTTCAGGAAATTCTGAAGAATTATTTTTACAGAACTATACTACAAATGTATCAGAATAATATGGATACATTTGTTACCTACAGCCATTACCAAAAATCCCACCTGCTTTCCAAATCACCTTAAAGGGCACTAGGAAATGAAGCATATGCAAAGCATAAACTTAAATACACATATGTATGCAGCAATGTTAAACACACTAATAAGCAAAACTATCTTAGTTGCTATAAATTCCAAACATTAAATTGTCCAACAAATAAGAAAGCACTCTTAAATGTGTCCTTTACCAAACACTAGGGGGGGATTCATGATGGTGCCATGATGTGTACCCCTCTGTGCACTCAATGTGGTTACCTTTTGTGATTCAGCAACAGCCGTAACAAGTTACTACATGGTGCTCTAACATGAAGACATGCAGCTCCCTGGCCATGCTGAATGCTAATGGGGCAGTCCGTAGAGGAGATATATACTAATTATCCATGTGTTCTCTCCTCACAAAACCACCTCCAGGAAATCATCTACATACCAAGCAATTTTAAAAAAGTGCTCGTCCGTGTAGCTCAGCATAGCCAGCCCCACCATGTTTTGGTAGAGAGCATGGCCAAAAGGCTGTGTTCAACCACCTACCATGACCATGGTATGGGGATCAGCGAGGGAGACAGGAAACACTAGACAACAGGGCTAACTTAACAGTGAAGTACCGTAATGACACCAACATCAGTATGGGGATGGTGAGGGGGCTAGACACCAGAAAGTCTAAAAAATGTGCCATAACAAAATGAAACTTTTATAACTGGAAGATAGGAACACACTAGTCATCAGGGCAATTATCATCAAAACTTATGGAGATGGGGGGACCACCAGAGGGCATCAGGTCAAGGATATGTATGGGAAGCGTGGTGGTGGTGGTGTGTGTGTGTGTGTGTGTGTGTGTGTGTGTGTGTGTGTGTGTGTGTGTGTGTGTGTGTGTGTGTGTGTGTGTATGTCTGTGTGTTGTGTACTGAAGTTTGTGGCAAGGTGACGGGAGATGTCACTGCCTACATGAACAGCGGTTTACTACTGTGCTCTGCAATGACCTGTATGTCATGGTAGCAGCTGGAATTCAGAGACATGCAAATTAGCCAATAATGAGGTATTTCCCACCATGGCTAACATGTCTCTGAATTGTAAAACACCACGCCATGGGAACAGGGCCTTTTTAGCATGAGCCATATGGCTCCTGCTAGACCTTTAATGAATCCACATAGACTTTATTTTCTGTAGCATAGTTATAACCAATGAGCTTCTACTCTGCCATGTGGAATGTCCTTTCCAAGTGTCACCACTTCCCCTGAATGATATAAAGACTGTGTCATGCTTGAATTACTTAACCAAGAACTATGACATTTGACATAAAAATGAAAATGTACAAATGCTAAAAAAAAAAAAAAAACAAAGCTATGCTATCCAGTATGTTGTATCAGCATGGGACGGGATGCTTGACAGTCAAGTTTACATCACTAAGGATGCTCCACAATTTTTGATTTTGGGACTTTTGCACACTGGCTAAATCCTTTGCTGCCCCCTAGTGGTTTTTTAGGCAAAGTCCAGTTGATGGACATTCCAAAATAACTAATATATCAGTCTCAAAATTTGGATTGCAGTAAGCTGGCTCTCCTTAATGCCAGAAGTCTGAATTATAAATTGCCTGATCTTGAAGCCCTCCAGCTTTTTAGAAAGCATTCATGTCTGCATTGTTGCTGAAATCTGGCTTAAATGTAAAGAGAGCATTCCCTCTATAGTAGGGTTTGTGTTTTTCATGTTTTCAGGCCCAATGGCAACTGCAGTCTCCATATTTGTCAGTAAACGTATTACCTCCAGTCAGATCCCTAGGAACTCAGAAAATGAACTCATTGGCATATAGTTCATTCCAGGTAAGATTAATTATCAACTTGCAGCTTGTGACAGAACACCTTCTTCATCCCCTGGTGACTAAGATTAATCAGTGGTCTAAATTATCCCTCTATAAGCAAGAACACCCTTATGTTTTGGTAACTTTAACTAGCCCTCAATAAACTGAGACACCTACACCTCCAATGTGAGATATGCTTAAATATTCCTAGACTGAACAGAAATTCCCTTGAGCAGCTGGTAAACAAAAATACTTGAGGGCACAGCATTATTGACCTCATTCTTACAAATATGGCCACCTCTTGCTCTACTCCTCAGGTATCTCCTTCCCAGTGGAGTCTGAACATGAACTTGTGACCTTCCCCTTTAAGCTTCCAAAAGTTCCTATAGCAAACCTCACTGAATTTAGGAATTATAAACATGCCAACCTCAGCCTGCTATGTGATGGAATATCAAAATAAATTTACTTATGATTGCACATCCCAGACCTTAACACAGCAGAAAAGTTCACCAAGACATTTTAAACCCATTTAGAAACATTCACAGAATGACCAGTCTTTAACAGAACCAAGTATCATGGAAAATGGAAAAACAAACAACCCTGCTGGTACATCATCACAAATAAACTATATAACAAAATAAACTCCTTAAATGATTTAGTATATTCAAGACCCATATTCAAGGATAATATCAAAAGCTTTACCAAAAATGAAGAAAATGATCGGATCCACTAAAGCAGCCCATGAACTTAGGCTGGCCTCTGAAGCCAAAGATAATTATAAAACCTTCTTCTAAAACACAACACCATACTTATTCATAATGGGGCCTTCTATTCTGAGCCAACAGATGGGGTTGAGAGGGTGGCCTAATGGTTAAGGTGTTTGCCTTACAAATACAAGGTACAGGGTTTGAATCTCACAGGGATAACTGGCTAGGCTTAAAATGGCTCACAAGGGCAGTTAGCCTAGTACTAACCTATGTTGCTAATATACTTGCAAACAAACGTAGTGCCAGCTTAACCCCCCCGAAACTTATATTCAAAGCCGCAAAATATCTAAGTCCCTTATCTCCTCAATCATCTCTAAAGACCATTTACTGAATGTGCTAACCAAAACCAAAACCTTTTTATCAAAAGGCAATGCCCATTCCTTTCCCCAGGTTGAACCTCTATACCTGGTTCCTCAGCTCAGCAAATGCTCTATCAACCTCCTCACAGTAACTAACTTCATCTACTAGCAGTCTTACCATGCTCTAAAGAAATCTCTTCTATTCTTTGTACTTCCCATTTCTTTCTAAAAACACCTTACTCAAAATATAATTTTTGGTAATTTGTGCATATTCCTTGGTAAATTGTGCATATTCCTGTTTATAATATTACTGGTCAAGTAAATATTACTGTACATACAACTAACGTGTCCTTCTACTACAATTTACATGCTAAAAATTTTTTTTTTCTCTGCAAGCTTAAATGTTATTTTTGTATTTGTTCTCTGTATATGTTAAATGACTTTGTATATGTTAAATGACTTATTTGTATATTAACAAACTGTGGAGCTTTTCTCCCTGGGCCTCCGCTGAAAATGAACATACATCCAATCAGATTCTCCCAGTCAACAAATGTAAAATAAAATAAAATAAAATAAATAAATAAACCAAAAATACTTCCTCTATCCTCAAACTGTTTAACTTAAATTTAGGTACTGATTTTGTCCCTAATGAGTGATGCACAGTGGTGCTGATGCCCCTCCACAACAGTGGCCTTACAGTTGAAACTACCCAGATAATTACAGACCTACCAGCTTTACAAGCCTCATCTGCAAGGCCATGGAATGAATATCTGACATCATAAATTGTAAAATCAATAATCTCCTTAGATTTGACCCTCTAACAGTCTGATTTCATGAAGGGTAAATTTCTTCAGAAAGATTTAAGGAGGCTGTAGATGGTGACCATCTTGGTGGCCCACTATTATAAATAAGCTCTAACAAAAAATCTTCTAAAGTCCTACACCAAACTGAAAGCTACCCACAAGGACTCTTATCAAAAAGGTCAGTAAAGAACTAAAATTAGCAAGGCCAAAGGTAATCATGAATTAAAATTAAAACACAGAAAGCCAGGGATGAAGTACACAACAGTAGATGTTCAAATGATCACTACTGCAGTAGCCTTAGCTATAAGGGTTATACACTACATAGGATACAAGAGCTGGCCAACTTTGAAAGCTTCAAAGCACCTTCCATATGAGCAAATCAGTCAGCTAAAGCTGAGGTTGTTCCTTCCAACCTTCAAGGGAAATGAGCAATAAATATAAAGATCTGAAAGATTTAGTTCTGTCAAGATAGTACGAGTTGTCAGTGGACATCCAAGGTACAGAGCATCTTTTCCCCCTCATTTTTAGGTTTGGAAGGGAGAACAGTCAGATGAATAGTTTGGCTTAAAGTAAACTCTGATATCACTTTATAACTATAAGAAAAAACAAGGATCCAGCCATTAGGAAAACACCATTTAATAGCCACGCAAAGCTTTCGAACTAAACAGTTCTTTATCAATGCACATACAACTAGATTAAAAGCAACCATTTTTAAATAAAGCACCATCCTATCATTAAGCTTCGTTGTCTCACATGACTAATTATTCAGTAAAGTATAAATATATTTCAAGTATATTTCAGCAGCCCTGGGAGTAACTACAGCAAAACACAAAAGATGCACATAAAACAACTATACCATATTAACAGAAAAAAATATGTAAAATGCATATACTTAAAAATATATCTTAAATATAACTATGTTTTTCTTTTTAGACAGGTTTAAGACTATTTACATTATTTTAAACCAGGAAGGCTGTCAGCCCTAAAGTAATTAATCCATTTATATTCATGTAAGTCAGTTTTATTAACTATGTCCCCCCCCCCTCTTTTTGACTTTTGTACTTTCTGTAATACTCTGGATGTAAAAGTATGCTCTGGTCCAAAATTCATTATATGTTTATTCAAGACATTAGAATCAATATTTCTTTGAATTTCAGACAAATGGGATCTAATTCTTTCTTTCAACTTTTGATTAGTTTTGTCCACATAAAAGCAGGCACATGATTTACAGTTAGCTAAATATACAACATTATCAGTAACACACGTAGCGAAAGTAGTACATTTAAATAATTTATGAATAATTGGATGTTAATTCCATTTTCAGTATTTATATAGCTACAATATGCACAATTATAGCATGATATTGTTGCCTTCTTATTAGCCACAAATCCATCTATTGTACTACTAAAGGCAAGATCTTTATAGCATAAGATATGATTCAGATTCCTTTCTCTTTTATAAATAAATCTTGGTCTTTCTCCCACCACGTTTTTAAGTTCGGGATCCGAGCATAGTATGGACCATTTTTCTCAAATCATTTGTTGTATCATTTGAATGCCTATTATATTTCATAATATAACTAGGTGGTAATACTATGAATTCCTGTCCTGGTTATATTATGAAATATAATAGGCATTCAAATTCAGAGTATTACAGAAAATACAAAAGTCAAAAAGAGGGGGAACATAGTTAATAAAACTGAGTTAGTTAATATAAATGGATTAATTACTTTAGGGGTGACAGCCATCCTGGTTTAAATAATGTAAATAGTCTTAAACCTGTCTAAAAAGAAAAACATAGTTATATTTAAGATTTAACCTAGTTGTATGTGCATTGATAAAGAACTGTTTAGTTCGAAAGCTTTGTATTGCTATTAAACGGTGTTTACCTAATGGTCGATTCCTTGGTTTTTCTTATAGTTGTATTTTTGGTCCGTTGGATCTATTTAGTCACTTACTAAGGCTTCTTTTGGACTGATATCACTTTAGGCATAAAAGAAGGATTAGTTCCAAAGACACCCTGTCTCTGTAAAATGAGATTCAGTTGACTCACCACAAGTGCTTACAACTCAGATACTTTTCTTGCAGTGGTCAGAGCAATCAGCAACTATATTTTTCATGTTAAGAACCTCATGTCAGACAGATTAGCTGGCTCAAACTGAGCAAGTTTTACCTTCACTAACACAACCTTAACCCAAAAAGGGTCACTGTGATTCTTGGAGGCCTCTTAAGCAAAATGCCTTTCAAAAACATTTTGATATGAGAATGTCTTGAAACAGGAGAATCCATTTGCAGACAAGCTGAAATGACTGATAAATGAACCTTGATATAGGAGTAAGAAAGGCTATAGAAAACTATCTCATACAAATATTGTAAAACCAGAGAACAAGTACGCCAGAATGGGTGCTGGTTATGTTGTTAGCACCAAACAGAAAACCTTTCCATTTACTAATACATGTTTTTTTTTAGTAGCAGGCTTTCATGTCTGCATTAATACCTGCTACATGTCCTCAGTAAACAGGTGCCTAAGGGGAATCAACAACCTATCATCCATGCAGTCAGTTAAAGTTGAATGGGTTTGGGTGCATCAAACACACCTGATCTTGTGTGAGTATATCCATTCTATGAGGAAGCTTGTGAAAACTGCCCCTGACCATCTCCAAAAGAAAGGAGAACTACTGTTGCCTGGGCCAGAAAGGGAGTCACCACAATGATCTTGAGGAAGTCCTTCCCAACCTTCCCAAGTACTCTGATTATCAGTAGAAAAGCATACAGTAACATTTCTGTCCAAGGAAAAGAAAAGGCATCTATGTTTTAGACCTTCTAGCATGGAGTCCTGGAGCAGAATACTACCATCTGATTGCTCAGAGAGGAGGCAAATGAGTCTACTTGAGGAACTCCCCACAGATGGGCAAAATCTTAAAAGAACCCCCAATTTAGTTTCCATTCACGAGAGTCTGCTCAGCCACACTGTTTTGCTCTAACAGAATGTAGGATGCCTGTAGAGTGAGACTGTGCTGTGAAGCTAAATCCCAAGCTAACAGGGCTAGTTTGCAAAGGGGGCATGACCTAAATCCTCCTTGCTTGTTGATGTACCACAAGTCTGTGGCATTGTTTGTAACAAGTTGTAGTAGTCCCGCAGACCAAAGATGGTTCAGAAAGTTGAACGCCTTGATCAGAACAAGCATCTCTTTTATATTTATGTGCCTGCATCTGTTCTTGGTGTCCCACACACTTTGCACTTTTATCTCTTTGAGACTGCTTCCCTAGCAAAGTCCAGGTGTCTGTGGTGATGACCCAATGCTTTGGAACAGTGAGGGAGAAGGGGATACCCAGATTTAGGGATATTTGTAGTATCCACCAAGTAACTTTACTTCTAACAAACCCTAAAACTGGGAATTGAAAAGACAAAGGATGCTGGTGTTATGACCAAACACACTTCAGATATCACTGTATCTTCCTCCTGTGGAGTCATGCCAGGGGTATCATGAGACCCAAAACCCTAAGGTATTCCCTCATACTGATCGAAGTCAGAGTGGAAAACCTTAAAAATAGATCTAGGTACACATCTATTTTTGCTGTGGAAGAAAAACTCTTCAAACAGAAGTATTCAGCTAACACTCCAGGAACACAATCCTGTGTAAAGGAGTCAAAAAAGACTTTTGAATGTCCTCTTGCAATCCCAGCTTATGTAAGAGATATCTCTCCCAAGTGAGGGATTTTGGGAACTTTGAAAAAGACTCTGCATGATAAGCAAGTCATCTAAATATGGAAAAATATGGAAACCCTCTAGCCTGCACTGAGCAGTAACTGGAGCTAGACACTTTGTGAACACTCTTGGTACAGTCAGTAGTCCAAAGGGTAAGACAGAGGACCATTAATGTGATCCAGACACAAAAAACTTTAAACATCTGAAGTCTGGATGAATAGAGGTGTGAGAAGAATCTTTTAAATTTAGTATTATCCGGAAACTTGAATGAGGAAGAGGAGGCAACAGATTAAGAAGTGACATCATTTTGTACTTGAGCACTATCACAAATAGGTTTACAAAAGAAAGGTCCAGAAGTCGTCTGCAACATCTTCCTTCTGTGGCACAAAAACATCCCTAAATAAAAACCCTTCCCAACTTGGGAAGAGGGCCTGGTTCTATCACTCCCAGGGACAGCATTGGATGATTTAGGATAAGAGGAAATACAGAGTCTTCTCTGGTGGATGAGGAATTACCACCTAGAAAAGAGGAATTTCCTCCCACTGCCATCTGTAACCTTGACAAATAATTTTCAGAAACAATTTGTCTGAAACTATCTGTTGCCAAAGAGAAAAGAGTAGATTCAGACTTTCTTGAAGGTAAAAGGGACTTCCTGGTTGGGGGAGGGGGGGCAAGGTCCCTTAAACAGTCATTTTGACTTATGGGACTGTTGTTTGTTTTGGGGGTTCTGAATTCTTTATGGAATCCCTTTGTCATTTTGTCAAAACTGGATGAGGGGATAAAAAAATCTTAAGAGATTCCCTGAATTAACCTACCCCTTTCATCACACTTTTTGATCACCTATGCAGCAGAGGAACCAAAAAAGCGAATCTCTATACAAAGGAGAATTTAAAATCTTATTTTTCATATCCTTTGAGAGGTTCTGAGAATGCAGCCAGGCAAACCTCCTCAAAACAGTACCAGTGGCCATAGCCCTGGAAAAAGTATCAACAGAAACATGACACACACTGTAAACAAAGAGTAGTGACTAATACAATAGACAAAAACGAAATAATTTAAAGCACATTTTTCTTCACAAGAAGAAACTGCAGATTAAACATTCCTCATAATTTAAGAATTAGTCAGAATAAACTGTAGCATGTGAGCCTAACAATTCAAAATTCTAAAAATCAAAGTTATAGAAGCACAGAGTATTTCTCATACTTATCAATACTTTCCAAATCCTTATCAGAAAGAGTAGGATTGGAATTAACTAAGTGCTTAGCAGCAGTGGAATCAACTAAAGCTAATGCTGCTGGGTCAAGCTTGGGAACAGTGTATAAAAAATTTAAAAGACTGAGTACTTTATATATCCTACCTGCCTTTTTAGGGGCAGCTGGCGACTATTAGGAAAATGCAGGCAGTAACACACAGACATCCTCTAATGCAGACAGAACAGGAGGAATGGGTGTAGGTTCTTCTTTAACAACTCATAGTATTTTCAAAGGGACTCTGTAACCTCAGTGTATTAATACAGAAAACACTGGCACATTCTGGAAACAGTCTCAAATACAGAACCCCAAATGGAGAATCAGAAACTGAGCTCTCTTCAGCATTTGAATAAGAAAACCTGTTTCTGTTCCCTCATCTTCCTGTCCAGATTCAGAATCTTGAATCTCTTCAGGGACAGAAGTATCCTTCTTTCTTTTACCAGAAAATAATAAATAAGGATAAAAAGCCTGAAAACAACCCTGAGAGAGACCTAGTAAACTACTCCTTTTTGAGGAGGAGAAGATACATGTTTAATTTTCGGTTTCTTTTGACAGAAAAAAAATGGGGCCAACAGTGTTATAAATGGCAGCAGTAGCTTCCTCAAGGATGGGCACAACATTCTGACAAAACAGGGAGGTCTTACCTGTTCCCTCACTGGGCAAGGGAGAGCCAGTCTTGTTGGTGCTGAGAGAGGGGAACCCAACAGCCGCAGAGGACATGGCTAACACCAGCGAGATCTGGGATAAAAGATAAGTGGTCTGAGTTACAACAAATGGCCATAGATGAGTCACCCACCTGCAGCACAGGTAAAGTGATAGCTTGCTGTGGTGGCAAAGGCTGCTTGCTTAACTTTTTCTTTTTGTGGCTGGAAGGACAACTGACCTTGGGATGGACTGTTTACTCCATGGTCAAGTCGAAAATGATGTCTCTTTCCCAAGGAAAACAAGCAGCAAAAACTGGTAAAAATTTCAAGTCTTTAAAAATCACTTTTTTCACAAAAAACACCATAAAAATCACTTAGTAAAATAAGTGTAATTTCTCTGCAGAAAAAAATGGGTTTTAAACACGTGAAACTTTTAAACTGACAGGAAATAAAGTCTTGTGACAGTCCTTTAAATCACAAAATCCTAACTTTAAAATAACTTTCCTGAATAGGAAACTATTAATAATCAACAAATATAATTGAATGGAAGTTTTGTTCTCCAAAGGCAATTTACTTGCCCAGCAAAGGAACAGCACAAGCCAACCTTCAATCCTCGAAAGCCAGCACAGGAGTGTTCACTGCAGCAGCAGGAAAGCTCTGAGGGGCTTGGCACCCAAACCTATCTTTTTAGTCTGTCAGCTCAAGCTGATAGAAAACTTGGGCATGTGGAAGGTAGAATGAAGCTTTGGAATATGGCCAACTGTTATATCCTATGCAGAATAAAACCCTAATAGCCAAGGCTACTGCAGTAGTGGTCAATATGATGAATATCTATACACCCTTCTTTAATTACTTTAGAAATCTGAGAAATAACTCCCAGCAATGTTCTGAAGTAATGCTACATGTCATTACTCACTCTGACCCTAAAGATAGAGCTAACTTACTTTCCAGCAGATTAAGTATTAAATTAGCCTCAGAAACAGTCACTGAAATTCCACAAATCCCTGAGTCCAGTACACTCCCTAATAATATCAGGAAGAAGGTCCAGACTGTGCTATCAAAATATAAAAACGCCTCTTCCATGGACTCAGACAATGTATCTGGATGCTAAATAAACAGCACTAAACCTGCCCTTGCATAATGGCTAAAGCCTCTGCTGCCCTCTCATAGCCCTCATCTACATCTTACCACCGCATTTGTTTAATTTTAATCCCAACAACACAGTATGTCACTGTTGCATAGAAAACAGCAGTTGTAATACCCTTCACAAAGGATGCACTGTGTTTAATCCCCAGAGAATACAAACTCATCAGCCAAGCTAGTCTAATTTGCAAAACCGTGGGAATGTATCATCATCGACTTCATTAACTACAATATTCAAAACCTCAAAAAAAACGGACCTACAAAAGTGGAGTTTTGTCAATAGGTGGTCGTGTGTAGATAATTCAGTAGATTTTTTTTTGTAAAAGTATTGAGGCAGTGGACAGGTCTATCAGTCCATATGTTATATCTGAATCTGGCAAAAGCTACTGACCCTATGCCCTATACTGGCATTGTAAATAAGCTAAAAGACCTCAAAGTAGCCCTCATCAGGTTAGATGGATTTAAATTGGCTAAAAAATAGAACCTACATGAGGTGGGGAGTGGCACAGTGGCACAGGAGATGGTGGTGTCACCTCACATCAAGAGGTTCCCTGGTTCGATTCATCACTGAGGTGCCTTCTGTGTGGAGTCTGCATGTTGTGTGGGTTTCTTCCAGATGCTGTGGGTTCCTCCCACATTGCAAAGACATGCAGTAGGTGGATTGGACATTCTAAATTGGCCATAGATGTGAGTGCAAGTGCAAGTGGGTAGTGTAGAAGAAGTACAGTGGCAGGGATAGTCATTCAGTGGTGTAAATCTTGGCTCTAGATGATTGTCACTGTTGAAGTGACACCCCAACCCCATGTGCAAAAATGGGAAAAAGGGGTTGTGGATGGATGGATGGATGGATGGATGGATGGATGGATGGATGGATGGACTGAGGTGGCACATGCAACATCAGAAAATAAAACTGTAACTACTAGCGTACCCAAGATTCAGCAATGGGACCTCTTCCTTTTGGCATACATTTTTCTGTCCTCCATATCAAAAATCCAGTCCTAAGGGCAACCATAATTACAGATGAGTGTAAGCTGGGTGTAATTTTTCACTCCATTCCAGATGCAAAAGTCACTACAGCAATAACATATCCTTACAACTCAGTGGTATACAGAAAAAGGGCTTAAACTGAAATGCATTACTTTGCATCATAAATAATCCTCATCTGCATTTTACTGTATATTCAGTACCCCACTTCAAATGGATTCACTAGTCAGGGGCTCTGGCACCTGAGACGATAATTCCCTGTCCTTTGCCCCCACATATAGCAACAATAGACAGGAAATCCTTCGATCTTGCCCAACTAATTTTAATGTTCTCTCATCCAGCTGAAAGCTGTTACCCTCCATACACAGACTTAATTAGATGCATTTCAAAGTACAATGCCACTTTCAGCATGCATCTAACCAGAAATACTGTGCCACTAGAAAAGTCCAAAAGATTCCTTACTAAAAATATTATTAATCAAAAAACCCTTAGCTACCAAGACAGGCTTGAAGGTCTGTTCCTATACTCTGTCTTGTGCAGGCTCCTATGTCTTGCATTCCATAGGTTCATAGGTAGGTACTAGGCTATCGGCCCTGGGGCCTATACAAGCCCAGCCAAAAAGGTACCCTGGCTTTTGCCACCCAAGAAAATTATTTTCCTGTGCCACTGTCGAGCAGAGCCACAGAGGTGATCCCCGGGGTGAATTTCCTATTTCCCATCCAATCAACAAGATTTTTCTTGAAGAGTGCTAATGAGGAGCTTTGTTTGATATAGATAGGTAGTTTATTCCAGAGTATGGGAAGTCTCTGGGACAGAAATCTATCCCTCCAGCATGTTCTGTTTAATGTGGTGACAAGGTTTAGGTCCCTAGAGCGTGTAGCTCGGAGGGATTGGGATTTCTTTAAGTGGAGCATGTCCAACAGCTCTGGGTTTGACATAGCTTTGTATGTTAGGCAGAGATCACCTCTGAGTAGGCGATATGCGACGGAGTAAAGCTGGAGTTTTTTGAGACGGTCTGCATACGGCATCTGTTTGAGACCGGTAATCTTCTTTGTGAGGTATTTCTGTGGCCTTTCCAGTTGTTGTAGACATCTTGTGAGGTACATACCAAAAGGGGCATTGTACTCTATAATAGGTCTAATGAGTGATGAGTAGAGGGGAACAATGACCTCTTTTTTTCTGGATGAGAAACCTTTTGTGATGAGGTGTGCTACGTAGAAGGATTTCCTGACTACTGTGGCAATGTGATTATCAAAGGAGAGACTACTGTCCACCTGTGTCCCAAGGTCTCTTATCACACTTTCAGTGTTAAGTATACTACCGCCTATGTTGTAGTTCACGGGTACACAGTTTTTACCAAAGGGGATGACAATGCACTTTTTGGTATTGAGCTTGAGGCCATGGCTTTGACACCAGGCATCTGTCTCAGTAAGGCCCTTTTGTAGGATGTCCACATCGTTAGGAGTTTCGATTATGGCTCCTAGTTTGCAGTCATCTGCGAACTGCATTAGCCAAAGACCTTCTGTGTTAGCCTGTACTTCAGAGAAGTAGATACCAAACAGGAGAGGACCCAGGACTGAACCCTGTGGTACTCCACTTGTCACTGGTCTGAAGTCGGATTTGGAGTCTGCTACTTTCACAGTGTGGGTTCTGTCAGTGAGCCAGTTGGTAGCCCATCTTGTGACATAGGGATTTATACCTAGTTTAGTGAGTTTATCTATAATTCCAGAGTGGGGGATGGTGTCAAAAGCCTTGGCAAGATCTAGATAGGCTGTGTGAACCACCTTACCTTTGTCTACGGCTTTGGTGACTGCTTCAAAGAAGTCTATCAGGTTTAGGAGACATGATCTGCCTTTTACAAACCCAAACTGGGAGGGTTTGGAGATTACCAATATTTTTGTTTATATGTTCCATGATGATACGTTCCATGGCCTTGCAGACCAGGCTCGTCAGGCTAATGGGGCGGTAGTTCACGGGGTCCGTGGTGGCTCCCCCCTTGTGGAGTGGGATAACCATTGCTGTGCGCCATTCAGCAGGCACAAAGCCTGAGGTGAGGCTATGATTGAACATGGTACTTAGGTGGGTTGCCAGTTCATTCTGTAGTTCATGTAGAACGCAGCCTGGGATGTTGTCTGGTCCCATGGATGCTGTCTTCTTGGCTTTGGCGAGTGTGGTTTTTACCTGTGCAGCCGTGATTACAGGAACTTTGCATTCTTCCGGTATAGAGATGGGCTCTTTAGGGGGTGAGAGGGGAGTAAAGTTAGCACTGAACCTATCTGCCAGGATGTGGCATTATCAGTTGGGTCTGTATATTTAGTGCCATTGTGCTGTAACTCAAAGCAGATCTGAGTGTTGCTATTGAGATTCTTGACATAGCTATAGAATGCTTTGTGGTTGTCTTTAGAATCAGTGGCGATTTTGTTTTCGTAACTAGCTTTGAAGGATTTTATCAGGGATCGCAGCTTCTTACTGAGGCTGACCAGGGAGCTCCTCCACGCGTGGGATTTTACTCCCTTTTGCAAGAGTTTTTTCCTTCTGTTGTACAGTTTGTTTATGGCAGGGGACCACCAGATTGGCTTTTTTTTGGAGGATAGCATCTTGGTTCTGTTTGCGATAGCACGATCCATGCACTCATGTAAGTGCTTATAAAGTGCAATTGTGTAGGATTCAGTAGTCGTAACTGTATTGTCCATCTGCATGGGTGTCATGAAGTTCACCACTTCTGTCTTAAGAAGCATGAAGTTGGCTTTGGAGAAATTTTTTACCATGGTTTCCTTAATGGGGGGTGGAGGCAGGATGTGGATATCTAGGGTAATTAGCTTATAGTCAGAGCGGACCAATGAGGCATTGACTTCAGGTGTGGAACACCGGTCACTCATATTGGTAATGACTAGATCCAGGATATTGTTGCCCCTGGTGTGGATAAGTTGATCCAGGGCATTGGAGTTTATGAATTCCAGAAAGCATTGAGCGAAGGAGTTGGTACATGAGTAGTTTTCCCAGTTAATGGTGGGGTAGTTGAAATCGCCCATTATTAGGGTGTTTGGTTGAACCCTAATATTTTCCAGTACATCAAGAAAAGTGGAGTGGGAATCCTGGGGCATGGTGGGTGATCTGTAGCAAGCTACAATTTGGATTGCAGTTTTGCCCAGAGTTAGTTGCACTTGGATAACCTCGGCTGCATTATGCTGAGCAATTGGCCTGGAGGTGTGGATATCCTTAATGAATATGGACACACTTCCGCCTTTGGTGTTCCAGTCCAGGTTACATGGCCGAAAAGTGTGGTATGAGTTATAGCCTGGTAGTGCAGGGGTGCTCTCTGGATCCTTGAACCAGGTCTCAGTCACTGCACAGATATCGATGTTCTCCATTTTAAGGAGTGCCTCGAGTGAGTGCATTTTGAGATTTAGACTTCTAGCATTGAGTAGCATCACCCTCAGTTTTTGCTTGCCTGTTCCTGTTATGGTGGTGAATTTATCATTTGAACCTTGCCTAAAAAAGGCACTATAGGAGCGGCAAGAACCTTAGCCAGTATCCGGAATCTCAGGGGTGACAGGTGCAGGCCATCTCTGGCAAAGCATCGTGGTCTATCAGCCATGTCATCCCAGGCAGACAGATACTGGATCCCTTTAGAATGGCACCAGAAGCTTAGCCAATTGCTGAAGTCAATAATTTTGTCCTTGTACTGCGGCATCATTTTGGGTGATGGCAGAATGCTACTCAGGGCTAGGGTCATACCTGCCTGGGCTACAAGATCGGAGAGCTCTTCCATGTCACTTTGCATGTAGTCCAGGGAGGTATGTCTCAGGTCGTTCACACCAACATGGACAATGACAGAGTCATATTTGTACTTGTTGTGGAGTGACCTGAGTGCGTGGGTTATGTGGCGGATCCTGGCACCCGACAGGCAGCTGACAGTAACCTTCTCCTTGTTTAGCCTGGTGAGTGGGACATCAGTGTGCCTGACTATAGAGTTGCCTATGACTAGTGTGTTGGGTACATTGTTTTGCCTTATTGGCTGTGGTTCAGTGGCACACTGAGTCTGCGGGCTATGTGTCATTTGGGTTGTGTTGGGGGGTGGAGGTTGCTTGCATTTCTACTTTGGAGGTCTCTGTTGCTTGAGCAGATTATTATTGAGAGCCTCCACGAATGTTTTTGTGTTTCTATGTGTGGATTTTGGTGGTGTAGATTTAGTGAGACTATGTGATGAGTGTGGTGTGGTGCAAGTGTTTACCTTCTCCTCTTGACTGTCAAGTTCAGTCTTCCCTATCCTACTGGATCTTTTATACCTGCTTAAGATAAACACTTCTAGACATACTTGAACTTAAGGATCTAAACCTCCACCAGATCAAACTCATTTGAGGGACAAAACAACATTTAAAGCAAGAAAGCTGCAGTACCAAGAAAATATCAGTCTTGGACAGGAATGTGATATAAAGAAACTTGGACAGGAGGGAGTATATAACTATTTGGGAAGTGATGAAGGATTGACAATAAAACATGAGCAAATATGAAAACACTCATTAAGGGATATTTTAGAAGAATAAAATTAATACTGAAAACAGCCATGAAATCTAGGAACAAAGTCAAAGCTATAAACCAATTTGCTCTTCCTGTTCTAACTTACAGTTTTGGGGTGAATGACTGGCTCCAAAAGGTACTGGATCATTTGGACAGGTAAACAAGTAAAATGCTTCATGCTTATCAAATGACATATCAAAATCAGTATATAGCAAGATTATATATCCCGTTTTGATGGCGTTATGGGCCTCCTCAAAATTGATTACACATACATATCTCCAATCGTAGGACTGCATATATATATGATGACCTCATCAGATCCAAACATAGTGAAAGTTTTGAAACATGAACAGAACAAATCTAAGATGACTTCCCTGCATAGTTTAGCAGAAGCATATCGGTGTCAAGCAGGAATGGAAATCAAACCCATTAGTAGACAAAAATCAGGTAGCAACTAAATGTCTGAAAAAAAATGAAGGAATATAAGGAGAAGGATCAGATGAGAAGGCAAGAAAAGTTGAAAAGGTATAAATATAGTTGCAAGTACAGAGAACTCCTGGAACAACCTTATGTCGATCAGGGTCTATCACAGGAATGGTTAAGGAGTGGAGAATTTAAACCCAAAGATGAAAGGAAAATGTTAGTGTCCTAGGATAGTGGACTACGTACACTTTGGCTTACAAAGTCCCTTGAATATGTGGGAGAAACAGATGAATGCACATTCTGCAAAACAAAAGTGGAAACATTCGCACATCTTTTTGCTGGGTTTGATACACTAATGGCAGAGGGTTTGTACACTAAATGGCACAATAATGTGGCAAGACTGCTACATTAGGGATTGTACAAACATTACAATATTGAAGTAGCTGAAAAGCATTGGAAACATGAGCCACAAAGCATTACAGAGAATGATGACGTGTACATCACATGGGATCACCCACAACCAACAGTTCAAAAAATAGATGTGAGAAAACCAGATATAGTGGTCCATGAAAAGAAGGCAAAAGTAGGAGCAATAGGTCTCACGAAAAGAAATTACAGTCTTATTTAGATTTGCTATCAATACATGTAACTCCATATGAATTGCGCAAGTGTCAATTCTGGGCACACTGTGGGTGCTGCAAAGAGCACTTTTACCTAACATCAATGACAGAAGCAATACTTAATTTCACAAACTTTAATCATACTTTGACTTAGGAATGGGGTCCATTCTCATCATGGTATTAGAAGCCCAAAGGACTTGGAGAAATTAATAAACAGGAACAAAATCACTACTCAACCGACACCCCATCTGTAGGGCAAATTGCTGACTGACAGCAGCACATGTTTCAGGAGGAACCTGGATGATTGAATGGGCATCCACACATTTATCAATGGCTTAACATGTTTTGTTCATCTGTAAGTGGTAGATACATCTTGAGTGTAGGTACTGGCAGAGCATAAATGGTCTCTTGACTTACTTGCTCTATAATTCGTATGATCTCATGATTCTATAGGTTATTCAGGAATGAAAGAAGAGGGAAAAATGGAGGTGAAATAGAGATCTACATAAAGTTTGTCGTTGTGCGTGAGGTCAGAGGGGTGAAGAAACCTTAGCTTTTAAGAAAGTTGGCAGAGTTACAGCCTATTGCAGGTGCATTGGTGATTAAACTAGATGAAATGGGGAGGTGAATATTGGTGGATGGATACAGTATATTAGCTCACAGACACACTACAGCAGGAAGAGAAACACAGTGGAGAAGATAATAAAGGAGCTGGAAAGAAGAGTTATAATTGTGAGGAATCTGAATTTTCAATAAATACATTCAGATTCCAAGCCCCAGGGTACAAATGGAAACAAGAAATGATAGAGGTCTTGTGCAATCCAAGGTTCACTCGAATGTTACAGGATTATAATCAGAAAGGACAGAACTGTGGATGTTGTCCTAACCAAGATGGTGGGCTGAGGAATGTTCGCAAAGGATTATAATGAATTTGGGTAAAACAGGCAAGGATACATTTATGGAACTGAACACAAATGTAAGATGAAGTCAAGCTACAACAATGAGACAATGATAAGGGTTTCAGAAAGACATAAAAAGTGTAAAGAAGCCAATACAGTTGAATAGGAAACTGACGCAAGCAGGTTAGCAGCTAGCAGCTAGGGCATGAAAGAGGTAGAACAGAAGAGGGTGGGAAGCAGCAGAAAGCAATAGGAAGCACAGTACAAGGATGTAAGGAGATGGGCAACAAAGGAGGTGAGGACAGCTGAAACACAAGGGGAGGAAACAGATGCATAGACATCAATATAGATATATGGTATGTGTGTATCAGAAAAAAAAGAAGGGAAGGACAAGCTAGCAAGGTAAGGAAAGACACAAAAAACAGACGCACTAGATGGCATAAACTCTCACCTACCAGGAATGGAAGTAGTGGCAAAAGAGACTGAGACTACAAATATCTGAGCGAGAAAGCAGTGGCAGCAACCAGCTGAATGGTACAGAATGATACGTTCAGGGAAAAGAGACCACAAAAGCAAAGAAGCTGTGCCCCAGCCATGCCAAGCCATGATCAGGCCATACATTGCATACTGTAGGTAGTTTCCAAGACTATACCGCAAAAGATGTATCAGGCTACTAAAAGAAGTCCATAAGGACACCAGCAGAAGAGTGCACTGGACTGAGGGAAAGGATACAACACAATGCTAGAGGGGCTAATGTTTTTCTTACTTAAGCCCAGGCAAGATGAGGTACATGATATGTTAGACATGAAGAGTCTGTTCTGAACAGGAAGGACAGAAGAGGGAGGAAGGCGCACAGTCACCTGACTGAAGAAAGCAACTGCTCCTTGGAACTGTGAAAGCACGTCTTCACAGAGAGGGTTGTGGATCTGTGGAATGGGCTACCAGTATAGCTGGTAGAAACTGAAATTATGTAAGCACTCAGGAGGGCATAGACCACATGGAAAAGAGAATATAAGAAAGAAAGAACAAAAGGAGGGACTGATTGCACTCCAAAGGCAGACTTGATAGGCTTAATTATCTATTTCTGCCACCTAGCAAATGCAAGATAATGTAATAAATATCACTCTGTGCATACTATCTACATTTTTGAAGATCAGCATCTCTAGGCAACCAAAAGGTCACGCAGATAAATTTAGCTTTCTACAGTCGTCATTGTTATACTACCACTACTGCTGTTTCATCTGCCATTGGTATCATAAATGAAACAATGTATGGCGAAAGACAGAGAGACAGAATACTGCTTTTAGTATAACCGCATGTAAAAGAAACATCATTCTTAAACACTGAGGAACCGCATGTCTCATTTCCTGTCTTTTATCTTTTCAGCTTAAACATCATCGACTTACAAGTAACTCCATATTCATACCATGTATGCCAATATCATTACCAGAGAAAGCGACAAGGATAGCATGAAGGAATATCTAAATCCACATGGCAGCTCTGCCAATGAAACTTACCTACTAATTTAAACAAAATTAAGATCTGGAAAATATTTCATTGATTATTATTAAAGTAGTGCATGAGGCATGGTAATTACACTCTGATAACGCAAAAAAGGAAAAAAAAACAGGTAAGTGCTTGTACAGTGCGAGACCCAATCTTAACAATTGCTAAGCAGCCCTGCTTCATTTGTTAAGATCGGTATCATGTTAGGCAGTTAAATCTGCCAGTACTGGCCAGCAAATGACAGGGGTAGAATTAAATACAGATTTCTTTCTGCTTGCTATCTGCACCAGTAATCTGTAACCTCACTTTCCTTAACATAAGACGGGTTACTCTCTTTCTGACACCACTTGCTTGGGCATGTTACTCTGTTTCTGACAGGGCTCACTAAGTTTTCTATGGCTTTGAAACCTGACAAAACACTTAGCACTTACTTTTTCTTTTGTAATTAGTAGAACATGATGCAGAAAATGCTCCCTGCACTACAAAGAATTATGATCGGATCTCATTTTATTACCCTTTATTGTGTGTTATCGACATGGGTACCAAGAGTCACCTCTCAAGCTTCGCTGTCAAACTGACGTTCTTGGCATCCTTGTGTTTAACACATAATACCCTGGTTATTATCAGACACCCAATCATGATCCTCTGTAATAAAAACAAAAATCAGGATTTTATACATCTTGGAGTTATATATAGAAGAAATATATAGCTTAATCATAACAAAATATTTTGTAACTAATAAAGAATTGCCCCTGGCAAACACAGGAAAACCAGCAGGATAATAAACGCCAGAACTTGAATAATAACAAAAATAACCTGCTGGTAGTCACTCCACGGATGGATGAAATCTCATACACAGACTCCAAATCTAATGTATAAGCACCAATGGAAAAGTACAAATTTCAGAGTCCAAAAATCAGATAGCACCATAAAAATCTTTCAAACGTGATGACTGTTCAGTCCAAAGTATCAACTATTTGATTGTAAACCAGAACACATTTTATTTCGGGTGAGCGCTTTCGCTTACAGCTTTTTCAAACCACATAACAAAATATTTGTTGCACTTTATGCTATCTTGCAATTCAATGATACTTCTCGTTTTTTTTTTTTTTTTTTTTTTTAATACCTCCTTGGTCAGAACTAAAGGAGAATGAACTAACACCCTTCGGTCTAATTACAGAAAGAGAAAAAACTATAAAGAGCATTTACAGAGGATCATAACTAGAAAAAGCAAGAATACATAAGGGCCATTATATATAGCATATTGTTAAAAATTAATTGTGTTCTCTAAGAAATAGAAAGCCATGCAGTGACTTTATCAATGAATACAAATCACAACATAAGAAATTCGTATTTAGTTGTATAGTGTTAAATACAATGCTTAAATGCCGGTCTGGCAAACTTAGATATACAATGAGCAGAAACAGTACATCTAATTGGTTCTTTACAAAGGATACTACCTAAATGGAATGAATCCCAAGATCCTTGAAACATTTGAAATCTGTTGGGCAACTATATGTCCTTGCTCCAGGATCGGGTTGGCTGACTCTTATGTATCAGCCTATGTATGACTGACTTCATTTAATTTAATTTGGTAGTACTGCTAGATTGTTTTTGTAGATTTACTGAATGCATCAGCACCTCATCTTGAGCAACATTCTTCTGATTGAAATGTCTAATTTGTGGCTGTGACTACAGACCACAGCATTCGCAATGAAGTCTGGTGGCTACGGTGACATGCCTATTTGCTTATTTTTGTAACCCAATGACAGAAATAATCACCATGTAATGATCCTTCACCTAGCACTACAGTGCAGGTTTTTGGGAATTTACTTTCACACTTATGGCCTTCATATTAACTTATCTGTTAAGCAAATACATTTACCTTGCAAAAATTCATAGTGTAAAGTTGTCCTTTGTTGTTGTTGTTATTTGATAAGTTCAAATGTGATAACCCACACAGAATGATGTCTGTATTCTGTTTCCCTCTCTTATTTATTTGTCAAATCTCTTTCTTTGGTGTGTAACAAAATCAAACAAACAAGGAACTGGACCAGCAGTTAGGCAAACTATACATAAGAAAACTTATACTAGCCAAGTATAAAAAAAAATTGTGGAGTGTTTAAGAGAAAGTAACAAGCTCTTCAAATACAGTAATTGGGTATAAAATAAAATCCAGGTCTAAGTTATGGTAGATCCATGATAATTTGATTCATACTTCTCCATGTTTTCCAATGCATGATTTTTTTCCTTGAATTTGGGTGATAGATTGTAAGCATTTAAATGTCTGCTTATATTGGAGGAAAATCTTGCCAAGGAACTCTCTTGTAGGTTAGCTCACTGAATTGTTAGTAAGATCTTTACTAAAGAAGAAAGTGGTATGAAAAATAACATATTATCTTTACTTGCAGAGTCCAACCCAAAATTAGAGATCCACTTATGGCAGGACAAATTGCGTACTAGTAGACATTGCAGAGCCAGAATTATGGAACAGGTGCAAAAACAGTTTGCTGTTCTAGGGGCACTTGAACTCCTTTAAGGTTACAAGATGAAAACTTTAGCTATTCCAAGAAATGCAAGATGACAATAAAATGAATTGTAATATGAACTAAAATGTACACCTGTGCAATGAAAACACTGTATGAATAAAACTGTGTGGCTTAAGTCCACCCTGACACAATAATAAAGCATAAACTCAAATCCACTCCTGCAATAAGGTTTTCACTGTAGACTCACCACAGGCCTGACCCTTATCTGCCTTCCCCATAGTAGCTTAAAACAGTAAATACATCCACAACAGATGCTAAATCAAATATGCTCAACTTCTGAGAGACTTGCTTGGCTACAATCACCTGCATTAGAAGCTAAAGTTAAGTACAAACTTGCAGTTTTAAAAATACTGTATTTCATTTTTTCTGTCACCTAATTGTTTTCACAGAATAGTGTGCTGTGTGTGTCTCTGCTATAAGAGGAGGTGGTGGTCTTCTCACATGTTTGTTATCTGATATTTAACTGTTAGCCTAGAGGGCTTCCTCTGTACTTTAAGTGCTAGCCACAAAGTTTGAGAATTCATTTTATGCTCAACTTCTGAGAGACCTGCTTGGCTACAATCACCTGCATTAGAAATTGAAGTTAAGTGCAAACTTGCAGTATTGTATTGTAGTCTTCTTTTAAGTACATACTTGCAGTTTTAAAAGTACTGTATTTCATTTTTTCTGTTACCTAATTGTTTTCACAGAATAGTGTGCTTTGTGTCTCTCTGCAGTTAGTTTCCCATCCACTCTCCATGTTCTTGTCTTGGTGTTAGTGTTGGTGGCTCAGGAATTGCCCATCCCTCATGTAAGTCTGTATTTGAACACTCCTCCTGGGTGCATCTCATTGCTCACTTAAATTAGTACAGTGAGATTATATCCTGAGTCTAGTGTTCACTCTACTTAATACAGAGGGAAGATTTGAGAAGGTCAACCCACTTAGGTTCTTCCTTCCTCTCTCCTTGCACTTTACTAACAAAAAAATTGGACTTTATTCATCTGCTTTTACTGTATTTGTGTTTCCTCCTACTTTATTTTGCTTTTGCCTCTTCTTAAAAGTACTCAATTTTATTTATTCTGCTGCATTTATTACTGCTTGGTAGTAGCCTGATTAAACTGTAACTCTTATTCTAAGTCTTTTGGTTTAAGCACTTGGGCTTCATACCGGTTGTTTAAATTAAGAAGGTTTGTGGTCTGCACTGATGTGGCTGGACAGGTAGCTTACATCTTTCTAAGCAGGGAAATGCTGATTGAAGGCTCATTGTCTGCTATTCTAAAAGTGTATTAGTTCTGGTTTAAGCACTTGGACTTCAAGCCAGTTATTCTACATTAAGAAGGTTTGTGGTCTGCACTCTTGTGGGAGGAGAGGCTGGATTCTGCCCTTTTGAGATGGGAGTTTCTGGTCACAGTTTATTGTGCCTGCTTATTTCTTTCTGAAATTGGTGTGCCTTGTTGCTGTAGCATAGACCAGATTCAGGCCTGCTGAATCTAGCTTTGTTTGTATAACTTGAGCACTGATCCAGGCCATCTTTTTTTTGGAGACGGTTCCCCTGCACCCTAGTGGCAGGAGTGTGCAGTTAGAAGTTGTCTGATTGAAGACTGCTGGAACAGGGCTCAGTTTTGAGCTTTTTTCTGGTTAACTGTGTAACTTGATTACATCAGTTTCTTTGTTTTCTATTGTTTTATATATATATAAATTGTACTTTATTCATCTGCTTTTACTGTATTTGTGCTTCTTCCTACTTTATTACTAGGGGCACTGACTACAACTCTTATCTGAGATATATAACAATAAGTATCATTTTCTGTACATTTAAAGTGTTTTTTTGATTGTATCTGCTTTATTTTTTGAAAAAAAGACAAAAAAATACACTTGTTCCCTGCCTTTCTTAGCTAGCATAGTCCAGTTTTCAGGTTAGTGCTGAATTCGGGGCTGTGTTACAAATCTCTGTGTTTGCCATACCTTACTTGGATAGAAGAAGTTTCTCTGTTCACCTGTGAGAGAGGGGAGTTTTGAGCAGCCTATGTGTTGCTGGAGGAGTTGTTTCAGCTCAGAAATTAGTAGATTACTGACCATTTTGGGCTAATTTCTAACCATTTCGGGCTAATTTCTATCTCTTTTATTTCCCTGCTATAAAAATGCATTTGCCCTGTTTTGCATGGCAGGCAGTGCCAGTTAGCTAGGGTATAACTATTCCCGGCTCCACAAAGTCTCCTCTTCAATTGTTCCCTTGGAACTAGACAAACTTTCAACTTAAGCACTCAAGCCATTCATTTCTCAGCCCGGTACTTGCTCAAAGCAAAGAGAGCACACTTATAAATCCTAGCACTAGACCCCCCTATACTGTACAGAAGGATGAGGCTGTCTATTTGACCTTACCAGCCATTCAGTAAAACAGTTCACTGTACCTATCCAGGCATGTCCAAAGGGCAGTTTCAGGTGTACTCTCCAGTCCAACTGGTGAATCTGGGCATTTTGAGGCAATGTTACAACTGCCTCATGTATACAGACAACCCTCTCCTCCTACCACCAAACACTAATACATGCCAGAGATGCAATTATCCAGCCAAACTGGAGGCTAAGCTCTCTCAACCTGACAATGGATCAGACAGTCAAGAGGAGAAGGGAAATACTTGCATCACACCACCAGTCTCACATAGACCCATCAAACCAGCACTGGCAAAAAACGCACATATATACACGAAAACATACTTGGAGGCTATAAATAAAAATCCGCAAAAGCAACAAAGACCTCCAAAGCAGACATCCAAGCAACCTCCACCCCCAAACACAAACCATGAAACACATACTTCACAAAACCAGTGTGCCACGCAATCACAGCCCTTATGGCAAAATAACATACCCAACATACTAGTAATAGGTAACTCTATAGTCAGGCACACTGACATCCCACTCACTAGGTTGAATAAGGATAAGGTTACTGTTAGCTGCCTGTCGAGTGCCAGGATCTGCCACTTAAAACAAGCACTCAGGTCACTCCAGAACAAGTGCAAATACGCCTCTGTCATTGCCCATGTTTGTGTGAATGACCTGAGCCATACCTCCCTGGACTACATGAAAAGAGACATGGAAGAGCTCTCTGATCACATAGCCTAGGCTGGTATGACCCTGACCCTGAGTAGCATCCTGCCCTCACCAAGAATGATACCACGGTATAAAGAAAAAATTATCAATTTAAACAATTGGCTAAGTTTCTGGTGTCATTCAAAGGGAATCCAGTGTCTGTCTGCCTGGGATGACATGCTCGACAAGCCATGCTGCTTTGCTAGAGTCAGTTGCACCTGTCACCCTTAAGCTTTCGAATACTGGCAAAGGCTCCTGCCACCCCCATAGTGCCTTTTTTAGGCAAGGCTCAAAAGACAAACCCACCGCCATAAATAGCACAAGTAACAAAAACCTGAGGGTAATGCTACTGAATGCCAGCAGTCTAAACCTCAAAATGCATGCACTCGAGGCACTCCTCAGTATGGAGAAAATCGATATATGTGCAGTAACAGAAAACTTTTTTAAGGCTCCAGACAACACCACAGTACTACCAGGCTACAACTCATACCATACATTTCGGCCACAGAACCCGGACCAAAATACAAAAGGCGGGGGTATATCCATATTAATCAAGGATACCCACAACTCCAGGTTAGTGGCACAGCACGATGCTTCAGAGATCATCCACATGCAACTAACAACGGGCAAAACTGCAATTCAATTTGTAGCTTGATACAGATCACCCACCATGTCCCAGGACCCCCATTATGCATTTCTGGAAACACTGGGAAACATAAAGGTCCTACCAAACACCCTAATATTGGGTGATTTCAATTACCCAAACATTAACTTGGAGAATTACGCAAGTACTAACTCCCTTGCCCAACAGTTCTTAGAATTTATAAACTCAAATGCCCTGGATCAACTGGTCAACACTCCCACCAGAGGTGACACCATATTGGACCTGGTCATCACCAACATGGGCGACCGTTGTTTCACACCGGAGGTCAACCCCTTGCTGGTTAGATCTGACCATAAACTAATCACTTTGGATATCCACATTCCACCCCACTCCCGGACAAGGAAACCTCTGTGAAAAACTTTTCAAAAGCAAACTTCATGTTACTTAAGACCGAGATGGAAAGTTTCAAAGCCCCCATACTAAAGGATAATGCTGTCCAAGCTGCAAAATCCTTTCCTAATGCATTCTATGGCCACCTACAAGAATGCATGGATAGTGCTATCCCAAGCAAAACCAAGACTCACTCTTCCAAGAAAAGGAAACCAGTCTGGTGGACTCCTGCCAGAAACAAATTATATAATAGAAGGAAGAAATTAGTACAGAAAAGAGTAAAATCCCAAGAAGGGAAGACATCCCTGATCAGTATCAGCAAGAAACTATGATCCATTATAAAATCATCCAAGGCGAGCTTGGAAAAAAAAATTGCCAAGGACTCCAAAGATAACCACAAGACATTCTTTAGCTATGTCAAAAATCTAAGTGGCAATGCTCAGATCTGCTCGGAGTTAGTGCAGAATGGCACAAAATATGCTGAACCGTCCGATATCGCCAACATCTTGGCAGACAGGTTCAGTGCAAACTTCACCCCCCTCTCACCCCGAAAAGGGCCCATAACCATAGCAGAAGAATGTAGAGCCCCTGAAATCACAGACACTCAGGTTAAAACAGCCCTCTCCAAAGCCAAAAACACAGCATCAATGGGACCGGATGGTGTCCCAGATGGTGTCCCAGGCTGCGTCCTACATGAGCTCAAAGACGAACTAACCCCTCACCTAAACACACTGTTCAAACTCAGCCTCTCCACAAGCTACATACCCATAGAGTGGCGCACAGCAATGGTTATTCTGCTCCACAAAGGGGGAGCCACAACAGACCCAGGGAACTATCGCCCTATAAGCCTGACTAGCTTGGTCTGCAAGGCTATAGAGCGCATCATCATGGAACACATTAACAGAGACAGTGGGAACCTCCAAATACTGGGCCCTACCCAGTTCGGCTTGGTTAAGGGCAGATCATGCCTCCTAAACCTGGTGGACTTCTTTGAGACAGTTACCAAGGCTATAGATGAGGGAAAGGTGGTACACACAGCCTACCTAGACCTCGCAAAGGCCTTCAACACCATTCCCCATTCTGGTATTATAGACAAGCTAACTAGCCTGAACATAAACCCCTACGTCACAAGATGGGTTGCCAACTGGCTTACGGACAGAACCCACATGGTAAGGGTTGTGGGAGCTAGGTCCGACTCTAAACAATTTATAAGTGGTGTTCCCCAGGGCTCAGTCCTAGGAACCCTCCTGTTCAGCATATACTTCTCAGAGGTACAGGCAAGCACAGCAGGACTATGGCTGACCAAGTTTGCAGACAAATGCAAACTAGGGGCTATAATTGATTCTCCGGCTGACACAGACATCCTCCAAAGGGTCTCACTGAGACAGAAACCTGGTGTCAAAATCATGGCCTCAAGCGAAATGACAAAAAATGCATAGTCATCCCCTTTGGAAAAAACAAAGTACCCATAAACTACCACATAGGTGGTAGTCCCCTAAATACAGGAGATGTAATAAGGGATCTGGAGACCCAAGTAGATAGTAATCTCTCCTTTGATAATAACATTGCCAAAGTGGTTAGAAAATCCTTCTATGTGGCCCACCTAATCAAAAAAGGGTTCGCATCCAGATCAAAAGAGATCATTGTGCCCCTCTACTCATCACTCATCAGACCCATCATACAGTACAATGCCCCATTTGGGATGTGCCTTACAAGACACCTGCAACAGCTGGAAGGACCACAGAAGTACCTCATCAAAAGGATCACTGACCTCAAAAAGATGCCCTATGCAGCTCGACTGAAAAAACTCCAGCTGTACTCGGTTGCATACCGCCTACTCAGAGGTGATCTCTGCCTGACATACAAGGCCATGTCCAACCCAGAATTGATGGACATGCTCCACCTAAAGAAAACCATATCCCCTCGAGCCACACACCCTAGGGATCTAAACCTCACCACAATAAATAGGACATGCTGGAGGGATAGATTCCTGTCCCAGAGACTTCCCATGCTTTGGAACAAGATTCCAACCTACATTAGGCAGAGCTCCTCACTAACACTCTTCAAGAGAAACCTTAACGAGTGGATGAGAAACAGAAAGTTTACCCCAGGGATCACTTCAGTGGCTCTGCTGGACAGAGGCACAGGGAACTAATCTAAGGGGATGGCGAAAGTCAACACATTCTGGCTAGGCTTATAAATGCCTTTGGGCAGATAGCCTAGTACCTACCTATGAACCTATGAACTATACCAATAACCCAACTAAGGAAAGTGAGTGATATTCTAAAAAATGTCCACTCGGTGGCCTTCCCTAGAAAGTAGCAAGCTGAAACAAGATTCAAGTTAGTGTTCCATAAATAACCACATTAAAACAAGAAGTTGACTGAAAATTCAAAGCACGATATGAAGACAGTAATGCTAAGGTGAGAAATGAGGAAAGGGTCTATAACAGTAAAGGTCAGCATAAGAAAAGACCACTGTTATAGTCATCCTATACACAGAGATGGAAATGGTAATAGCGGAAAATATGAACCGATAGACCTGAAATGTAAATATGCAAAATACTAAATAAATGAGTTAAAGAAAGTACAGATGAGTGGTAACACAACTGTAAAAAAGGTTAGTTAGGAACAATTCTATTAGCATATACAATAGTCACTAAAATAAGGTAGCCAGATGTCTAGCTGAATCTGTAAAATTAAACCAGAGTATACCTGCAAAGTAAACAACAAAACATTATGATAATAACTTAAAGCATAAAATTTTGATTTTCCCTCCAATGGAGCTCTGGAATTTTGCACTGTAACTTCCAATGGGCAGAGCCTAAACTTTTGAGAGAATTAGATTATATTCTCATATTTCCAACAAATGTTCATATCTCTGGAACCATAAGGTGTTTTAAAGAAGTATAAATGGCAAACTCTTCAACACAAACTATTTTTATAGTGGTAGTATTCTTTATGTTATAGTTCTTAAACTGAGTTTTATAAGTCACAGCAAACACAGTAACTAATAAGTTTATAATATTTTGTAAACAACTTACAAATTTCTCAGCAGCCACTCAAATTACACACATACTGTCAGCTAGATGTTGTTCATCTAGCTGATTTCTTTCATATGAGGCCAAGCAGTTCCATGTGTGCTATTTGGTTGCCAAGACAATTAGAAATATGTGAAATTTATGACAATATAAATAAATATTATATGAACAAATATTAATCTTGTCACCTGCTCTAGAGATCGGTCAAATATCACTTAGTTGTATTTGCCATTGTGTAAACTTTAAGATGAAAGCTTTTAATACTTTGTATGTAGCATGGTTTTGAAATTATTAATACAAATAAGAACAAGCAATATTTGACTCCTAGAGGAGTCAGTAGGATGTAAATGCAGAAACACCTGGAGGCATCCCTTGGCAATTTGTTTATAAAAGCAGACTTTCATCGTGTACTGAACAAGCTTCAGTCTTATACCAAGAAGTGCAACATCTATAGTTCTGAGCTGCAAAATACGTTTAGTTATTAAAATACAATAGCAATCAGTGTAACCTGAACCAAGGCTACTTGAACCAGTCGGTATATGAGGGAGGGATGGGAAGGAACATACAACATGGCAGCCAGATCTGGTCTGAATTTAGCACTACTCCAAAGAAAGAATCTTTTGATATATTTAGACTTTCAGTATAGTCCTGTATACAAACAGAAAATCATTAAAAAGTTGCAATTTTATACCAACAAATAAAATAAGCAGAGTTCACAACAACAAAGTGAGCTGAGGCTGACCTATTCTAACAACATGAAATGACCTGAAGCAAAGATGGGTGAACGGGAACGTGCATGGGAGGGTATGAGACAGAATCTAAGGCAAGGTAGTTAGCTGTCTATTTGTGGCTGTAATTTTAACTCAAAATTTGCCTGCAAAACAAATTATAATAATGAAAATGTAGCCAAGACGTAACATACAAACAATCTGTTTTAATAATTATCATTATTGTAAAGAGATAATTTGTTTATAAAGGCTGACTTTCAGCAAGGCCCTATATAACAGCAGAAAGGCATTCATAAGCTACAATTATATACCAGAGATGATAACATCCAGACTCCAAAAACTAACAGCAATTAAAGTTGCCTCAAAATAAATCTGTATCAATCAGCAGGTGCTTAGGGGAGCTGTGAGATATAACATTCAGTCACTCTCTTCCTTCTTAGAGCCGAGCTTGCAGTCACTACATCTGACCTCAATATTGCAGGAGCTCTGCCACAGGGCTCTACACCTACAAGCTTGCTGAGAATGTTATCATTGTTTAATATCCTGCAGTCACTACATCTAAGCTCAATACTGCAAGCACTCTGACACAAGGCCCTACACCTACAAGTTTACTGAGAATTTTGTCATCATTTAATGTAAGCATATTTATTATACAGAACCTTATGGGTTTATGTTTACTCATCAAATGTTAACATTGTTGAACAGCATATACATATATATATATATATATATATATATATATATATATATATATATATATATATATATATATATATATATATATATATCTAGGACTTTTGATCGAAAAGATCAAAAGTCCAAATCCAAAACCACCGAGCTCACTTTAATGAAAAAGCGGTTTAGTTAAAGTATGTTAAAAAAAAAAAAAAAAAAAAAAAAATCTACTTGAATGCAGGGGGGCAAACCTCCCTGCACCCCCCCCTGATGAGGTGAGCTGTGCCCCCACACCCCCAACTGTAATATTCTCACTCCGAGGTCGCACTACAGTGGGAAGAAGGGAATTTTCCTAAACTGCGCCATAGTACAACCAGAACAACAAGCATACTTACTCGAAAGTGCTGCTTTGGTGAAAAGTACTTTCGCGCAAGTATGCTCACTAATTTGGGATTCGGTGAAAGATGCAGTCGAGCATCTGTACGGATCCCATTTATATATATATATATATATATATATATATATATATATATATATATATATATATATTTATATAGTTATATATACCAACTCTGAGATCGCACTACAGTGGGGAAAGGGCATATTTCTTTATCTCTACTATAATGCGATCTTAGTTTAAATGGCTTAATGAACAACATATTCGTCAACAAATGCTATTCAATGATGTTACCATTCAATGAATAAACATAGACCTGAACTTTACAGTGTATTAACATTAATCATTTAAAAACATGCCTGCTCTGTGATTGAAATTCTCTGTGAAATAGTCTTTGCATTCTAAGGACCTTTTACTAAGTTGGCCACTGTCCCCTTTTGCTTGACCAGTAGACTATACTGCATATGCCAGTTGTTTAGTCTCAGAAAATAACAGATGAACTGCTTTACCCGCATCTCTATATTAAAAGCTTCATTCCAGCTATAAACTGATTGATCTCACTTATAAATTGACCTGATGGTGGGAACACAACACTAAAAATGTTGGACATCTGTTAAAGAAATATTAGATCCTGGCCAAAAAATCAACCCAAACTCCTCTCACGATAGCTCACCACTTGAAACTGCAATACAGTTCAACTTATTTATAGTATTGCATCTCTAACCAAGGATTCCTCAACATCCACTCCCAACCCTGCCCAAAAGCCACATATCACCATATTCACTTTCACCTTCAAAACTGTTCCCACTTCCTATATAAAACTACTGTTAAACTTAAACTATGCTCTTCTTCAGTTGATGACCGTCCAAGCAAGTACCTAAAAATAGCAGCCAACAGCATTGCCTATCTTGTCTCAGTCCTTATAAATAGGTCAATTCAGAAATCCCAAATTCCCTTTCTCTGGAAAAAGTCACAAATTATCCCTCTGCACAAAGGAGGAAATTCAGCAGACATTAATATATTTAGACCTATGGCAAACTTATCTCCCTTCACCAAAATACTTGAAAAATGTATTCAAAAACAATTGCTAGACTGTCTCCTGCAGGAAGAACTCCTATCCCCTATACAACATGATTTACATCCTTCCCATAGTACTAGCACAGCCCTTCTAACCTATATGGATACTGTCAATAAAGCTAGAAATAATGACAAACTAGTCTATTCCTTATTTCTAGACTTGTCTAAAGCCTTTGGCATAGTTTGTTACAGCAAACTTCTACTTCAAATGTCCTCACTAGGTCTTTCTTAGTCAACCCTTCTGTGGTTTAAAAGCTACCTGCCCAATAGGTATCAGTCAGTAAAATGGCACTCCACACTCTTTCTGTACCTCCCAATCATCACCAGTATACCACAATGCTCTATCCTTGGTCTCCTCCTCTTTACATTTTCGACACAGCAGGGCCCCCTGATACAATACACAGATGATTCCAATCTCATTTTCACATCTGACAACATGGTACACCCCAAAAAAATTACATAGGAAGCTTTAGCAGCCACTGAAACATGGCTTTGTAACCCACAAACTCATACTCAACCCAAAAAAAACCAAACTACCACTTTTTTCTCCATGTCCCTCTGTCATGAAAAAACAACATTTAAAGTCCTCTCTCTTGATAATACAACCATTGAAGTCACTTCTCATAGCAAACTATTGGGGGTGATAGTCGATGCTATCACAGCTATAAATAAATGCAATCTGAGGGTCATGTTGCTCAATGCTAGAAGTCTAAATCTAAAGATGCACTTGTTTGAAGCACTCCTGAAAATGGAGAACATTGACATTTGTGCTGTAACAGAAACCTGGCTTAAAGCAGCAGAAAGCACCCCTGCGCTACCAGGCTATAACTCATTCCACAACTTTCGGCCCCAGAACATGGACTGAACCTCCAAAGGTGGTGGTGTCTCCATATTCATAAAGGATATGGGCATCAGACTAGTGGCCCAGCATAATGCATCTGAGATACTTCAGATACAACTAACATTGGGTAAGATGGCGATTCAGGTCATAGCGTCTGCTATAGGTCCCAAGCCATGTCCAAAGTCTCTCACTCCACATTCCTAAGCACCCTGAAAACTATTAGGGTCCAACCCAACACTCTCATATTAGGTGACTTCAACTACCCCTGCATCAACTGGGAAAACTACTCATGCACCAATACACTGACCCAACACTTCCTGGAATTCATCAATTCCAATGCCCTGGACCAGCTCATTCTTACCCCTACTAGAGGAAGCAACATCCTTGACCTGGTTATTACTAATATGGGCAACTATTGCTCTACACCAATAGTCAATTCCTCCCTGGTTAGGACCAACCACAAACTAATCACCATGGAAATCTACAGCTCATCCACACCCTCCCGCAAAGGTAACCATCATGAAAAACTTCTCCAAAGGTGACTTTGGGCTGCTAAAAACAGAGATGGCTAACTTTATGACACCCATGTCAATGGAAAATAGATGCATGACTGCTAAATCATACATCAATGCACTGTACGAAAACATACATAAATGGGGTCTATATTAAATTGTCGCCCGCTTAGGTTGTCGAACACCTAAACGTCGACACCTAAATGTCAACAACTTAAAATCATGAATGGCAGTTTCCACACAGGGGAAACAAGTCGTATGGCCGTTAAGGGGATTTTGCTCTGTGTACAACATAGAGCGAACTCGGAGTTGGTATATTTACTTAGGGGGGTGTGGGGGCACAGTCCCCCCACTTGATTTCTGTTTACATTTTTTTTTTTTACTTTGGCCAATGGCATTCTTTCCCTGTGTGGAAAGGGCCATTCACTATTTTAAGTTGTCAACGTTTAGGTGTCAACATTTAAGTGTTCAACAACCTAAGTGGTTGACGATGTAATATAGACCCCATAAATATATGGAACTAGCCATACTTAACAGAACCAAGATGCTCTCCTCCAAAAAAGGAAGCCAATCTGGTGGCCCCCTGCCATTAATAAACTCTACAACAGAAGGAAGAAACTGTTACAGAAAAAGGTGAAGTCCCAAGACTGGAAAAACTCCCTTATTAGCCTCAACAGAAAGTTGAGGTCCCTCATCAAAACCTCTAAAGGCAGCTATGAAGGCAGAAATGCAGCAGACACTAAAAACAACCACAAAGCCTTCTATAGTTATATCAATAATCTCCATGGTAATACTGAGGTTTGCCCTGAGTTACTGCACAATGGTACATCCTATACTGAGCCAATAGATATTGCCAACATACTGACCGACAGATTCAGTGCCAACTTTACCCCTCCCCCCCAAAGGACCAATCACAGTACCAGAGGAATAACAGACACCCAGCATTACTGCAGCACAGGTTAAAGCTGCATTGTCTAAGGCCAAGAATACAGCTTCCATGGGACCTGACAATATCCCTGGATGTGTTCTACATGAACTACAAAGTGAACTGGCACCACAGCTATGTGCCCTGAGCAGTCAAAGCCTCACCTCAGGCTTTGTCCCTACTGAATGGCACATTGCTACAGTCATCCCTCTCCATAAAGGGGGAGCGACTACAGACCATGGGAATTATTGCCCCATTAGACTGACGAGTCTGACATGTAAGGCTATGGAACACATCATCATGGACCTAATTAACAAGGATATAGGGAATCTCCAAATTCTAGATCCCACCCAATTTGGTTTTGTGAAAGTAAATCATGCCTGCTTAACTTGGTTGACTTCTTTGAGTCAGTCACCAGAGCTGTGGATGAGGGCAAGGTAGTTCATACAGCCTACCTTAATCTGGCTAAGGACTTTGATACCATTCCCCACTCAGGAATTATTGATAAACTCACCAAACTAGACATCAACCCTTATATCACTAGGTGGGTTGCAAACTGGCTCACAGATAGAACCCACAGTGTGAAGGTAGTGGACTCCAAGTAGACTGTCGACCAGTCATGAGTGGAGTCCCACAGGGATCAGTCCTGGGTCCTCTCCTGTTTGGCATCTACTTCTCAGAAGTCCAGGCCAAAATGGAGGGATTCTGGCTGACCAAGTTCACAGATGACTGCAAGCTGGGAACCATTATTAACTTCTCAAGTGATGCAGACATCCTATATAAAGGCCTCACTGACACCAATGACTAGTGTTGAAACCATGGCTTAATGCCAAAAAATCGATCATGATCCCCTTTGGGAAAAACTCAGTTCCCACTAATTACCACATCGATGGGAGCCCACTGAACACTGAAGGCATTATAAGAGATCTGAGGACACAGGTTGACAGCAACCTCTCCGTCGACCACCACATTTCCACTGTGATCAGAAACTCCTTCAATGTGGCACATCTCATTACCAACGGTTTTGCATTCAGGAAGAAAGAGGTCATCATCTCTTGCTACTCTTCCTTCATTAGGCCAATCATTAAGTATAATGCTCCATTTGGCATGTACCTCACTAGACACAAGCAACAGCTGGAAAGGCCATAAAAATACCTCATGAAGAGGATCCTAGGCCTTAAACACATGTCCTATATGGACAGACACAAAAACATGCCAGCTATTCTGTCTCATATCATCTACTAAGAGGAGATCTCTGCTTGACTTACAAAGCCATGTCTGATCCAGCTATGTTAGAAATGCTACATCTAAAGAAATCCCAATCCCTCCTTATCACACACTCCAGAGACCTCAACCTCATTACCCCAATCAGCAGAACATGCTGGAAGGACAGGTTCATAACCCAGAGATTGCCCATGCTCTGGAACAGACTTCCCATACAAGTCAAGCAGACCACCTCACTGGCCCTCTTCACGAGAAATCTTGATGAGTGGATGGGAAATAGAAAGGCTCTACTCGATAGAGGCACTGGGAGCTAACGTTGGGCGGCATAATGCCAGGGCACTTCTATGGGCTAAGCTTGTAAAGGCTCCAGGGCCATTAGCCTAGTACACATCTATGAACCTATAATCTTACAATTGACCTGCAATTACAAAATTGTATAAGAAAAACTCATCAAAAACTAGGGATGCTTTACAGGGCCAAAAGCTTTCTCACCATCACAACTAAAACTACACATGCCACTACTTACCTGCTCCCCACTCTTCTTTATGGTGCTCCCATCCTTACTACCCTCCAGGCTTCACAAAACTTAAAACTTGAACAATGATATAACAAAGTTATTAAATTTGCAGCACATAGCCATTTCAGAACCCACCAATGTATAGCACTGAAAAGCCTAAATTAGTTAGAACTGTCACATCAACTAACATGTACACAGAATCTTATCACCTATAAAATTAGCCAGCATCCATCTGCCTGTCCAGCACTAAAAAGTATTCTACACAACTATGTTCCCAGTCAGTCATTGCTATCTGGTAACCAAAAGTTCTTGTCGGTCTACAGACTTAGTATATATGCTGGGAACTGCCTGCACTCATACAAGATTGCTAAGGCCTGGAACTCCTTACCTGTATCCATCAGGTCTATACCCTCCCTCCCATCTTTCAAAACCACTCTGAAAGACTTCCTAGATAAAATCTGCTTCTGTTCTTGCTCAAAACCAGGATAAACTATATCCCTAAAAGTGAACAAGTACCTTTTCGTTCCTTATACCTCCTTACTCTCCCTTCTTCACTTACTTCCTTACTGCTATCTAATTGTCTTCCCTGACATTCTCTCTAAATATACTATAAGCCTGTTTTTCCTTCACTTCATATTGCAATTCCCGTTTGTATTAGACTAACTTACCTTTAATTTCTCTACAAAGTGTCAAAAATTTCTCTAAAGATTAAATGATGGTTATATACCTTGTATTGATTCTTAAACAATGTTTTTATATTATGTCTAATTTGTTATAATTATTTGAACTGCAGATGTTTTTGTTTTATTTTTGAAGATTGTTTAATAATTGTTTTTAAAATGTTTTGTAATAATTTGGAGCTTTTCTTTCCGAGCCTCCACTGAAAATGGGTGTCTACCCAGTTGGATTTTCAAAGTAATCAAATGTCACTATGTCAATCCGTGTCAATAAATACATTAGTATTCCACTTTAGTTTATACAATAACACGACCTTTCATAATATACCAAAACAAAAACATCTTATCTGGTAAATCATGAAGAATATGCAAAGTAGAAAACATGAGTAGTGTGATTAAATAGTGGAAAACAGGTTAAATATATATAAAAGGTCAATGCAGAGCCAGAGCTTATACTTTCTACAGGAAAAAAATTTGATTAAAACACGTCATAAATAAAAATAAAAAGAGAACTTGCAAGTGTACACCTGACAGAACACTGTCATAAAATAATACTGTCTCACAGCTTAATATGAAGTTTAATATTAAAAACGAGACTCTACTTAAAACCATTTAAATATGCAAGACACCAGAAATGTACCATTAAATTCTATTTTAATTTGAAGGATGCAGCTAATAAAACGCTGAAATAAACCAATAAATGGAATTTTTTGTGCATATTGCAATTGCTCTGAAGAAATGTCTTACATCTGCTCAGAATGTCCCCTGCTTAGTGCACATCCACCAAAAAAGGGCACTGCTGAGGTAAATAAATATCGAGCTGCAAAAAAGACAACTCTTAGAATAAGACAGACACAGCAAAATGAATTTGCAACAAAATAGCCTATTTACAAAATAGCATTTAACCTACACTTATCAATGCTAAGAAGGGGCAACAGAGAGTAAATGCACCAAAGAACAGTAGTGAATACATAATCATACCTCTCAACTATTTCACAGCATGCCCAGATTTTTGCCTCATAGTTTTGGCCTGTTCCTCAAAAATAATTTAGTTTTTATGGCAGGTCATTCAGAGTTAAAGTTACTAAATACTGAGAAACAGTCAAATATCAGACTTCATATCATTCAGACATGCAAGTTAATCCAACACATTATTTTAACGACTTTCTAAGTTTATAAGAGCAACATTTAAAATCTGTCCCCAGTTTTGGGCCTTTGTCTCCCCCCCCCCCCACCTGCCCACTATTTTTGGCTTTGTCCAGATTTCTAGCTGAGGTTGAGAGGTATGAATGCATTAGAAGACACCAATCTTAAGGATGGTAAACACTGCAAGAAAAACCCTGACAGGCTAGAGTTTTCAATATACAATACTGTAAATCTTCGGTAATGGGGGCCCATGGGATATATGCAAATTACTCCTTAAGGACTTCAAGTGTTTCAGCTACATGGCTTCTGAATGCCCACGACTTTTTTCTTTTTTAAGACTTTCTTGCAGTTTTAAGGATGGTAATTTAACTTATGTAGAACTCCATACATTGCATCCTAACAAGCTGGAAAAGAAGTCTAGCAATTTGCAAACTTGGACACCAAGATGAAGACATACAATCAAAATGCCTATAAATGACATAGAAAAATAGCAAGGTAGAAATAAAAATGACACTGACTATTTATAGGATCCACTGATGGAAACCACATATTTTAGGAGTTTTCCCAGCTTGACTAGCAGCATTAGAGTAGCATCAAAATTTCAACCGGCAAACTAGAAACTAATTCACCCAAGGTAATATTAATAGTTCAGGGTTGAGCAGACTTTTCTACAAAGTTAAATTGTTTGTTTGTGTCTTTCGGCTTTTCCCGGTTAGGGGTCGCCACAGCGGAACTCCGGTCCGCTAATGATTGGCAGTTGATTTTTTTTACGTAGCGGCTTGCCAGGCCTGATGCACAACCTTCAACGAAGGTACGCCCATTCACGCATGTCTCCACACAGAAGACGCTCTAGCTGAGAATCGAACCGGACAGCGTCTTACTGTGAGGCGACAATGCTAAAGTTAAATGTGATGACTAATATGCTTCTTTCAGTTCAACAGAGGAAGACTATGATCAGAAGTGTATTTTAATAGATAATTCTCTCTCTCTCTCTTCCTTTTCTTCGCCTTTTAAGTTTGATGAAACTGAAGAATGGTTTGTCTTTGTAACTTGAGGTTCCATCTTGTCTCCAGTATTGCTAGCCATACTGGTGAAAAGGAAAGCCTGGAGATTTGGTGAAACATGCCCAATAGTAGAAGAGATAAAATAGCTTTAAATCTCAAGGAAGTTACTGAAATTTTCTGTCATTTATTAATCCCAGCAGGCTACTGATTTTGTCATTGTCTAGCTGGGCAGAGACCATTTTCAGCAGAGAAATAAGAGGACAAATGTCCAGCAAAACAATCACTGGATCAAACTGACCACATTAAATATCTGTGGCAGCTTACACAGGTTATACAGTGTGGCTATATGTCAGACTGTAGAGTATATTCTTCTAGGTTACACAAGAGTATTCAATGTATTCTCTTTGAGTACCTTTAAACTTCTTATTCTTTCTTTTACTTATTCTATCCATTTTGCATCTTTGTTATATTCCACAGGATCTTCATAGATACTTCTCCAAAATGTATCTATTTCTTCTTTTTTTGTGGTCTTTTAATTCCTTTTATCTTGTTTTCCAGTTCTCTGTAAAACTTTTTTGGGTCATCAATAAAATTGCTTATTTCATACTTTTTCTTTATATTTACTGTGTATCTTCTAAGTTTTTTCCATCTGTTATGAGATTATTAGTTTGTTATTTGCAATAGTGCATGATAGATCCTGGTCTGTTCTATTACTGTGCATTGCTTTTATTACGTCAGTCTTTCTTAGTATTTTTGTTGATCTGTTCCCTCTCCTATAGTCTTCTAACAGTGGCACTTCTTGACTTAATTGCTTTACAGTTTTCTCTATTCAATACTTCCATGATGGTATTCGATTTTTCCCCTTCCTTTCCCTTACTACCCTGTGTTCTTGTGGTGGAATTTTATCAGTTATTAATTTAGCTGCACAGTAGTATATCCTGCTTACTTCTGTTATATTTCATAGATTTCTATGGACAGTCTAAATTACTGTGTTCATTTGTTTTATCAAACTTCTGACCTTTTGGGTTTTATTAACCTTTTGCAGTCTATTTCTTTCATTGATCAGAATATGGCTATATGTACCTATTAAATCAAGCAACTCTTCTTTTAGCTTGTTTTGTTCTAAACTGAGGGCACATTTTTTATTTTCCATTCCCTGCAGGCATTCTATATAAGGTTCTATAGCATCTTCCTATAGCACATTCTCTTAAATTTCATCCTGTGCAATCCGTTGCTCTGTCATATGGGAACTCACTGGCCTATCACGCCCCAACATTGACTGTGTCATAGTTACCACAGTTTCCAGTTTCTTCCCTTGCTGTCCACCTTCAGGTGAACGTTTATACTAGTTTCCTGTGGAAGGCTCCAAAATATCTTCGTATTCACTTGACCAATTACTTCTCATTCCACTGTTTTCCCCTTAATTTGGACATGCATTGCTCTATCCTGCTGTGGTGCTTTCTGAATTAGATTGTCTACACTGAATCCTTCATTTCACAGGCACTCCATAATCTCAGTTTCTATTTTTTTAACTTTTCCATTACTAATCTCCTTTTCTACCTTTCCTATTTGCCTTCCTATTTTTATATTGTAAGGTTTTCCATATCTATATTCCTTTGCCTGTGTTTCTCTTCAAATATCTTTGGTGCTGCTCTTTTTGTATTAATCAGTTTTGCTTTCTCCTTTTCATAAATATTACACCATATTGAATCTCTTTTTCTTTCCCATGTCCATATTTCTTCCTTAGATGTCTCCTGATCTTCCTGCTACTCCAAACTTTGTGGACTCGCTCCATCTTGTTGTGATCTAACCTGTGTTAGACCTTCTACACCAAATCATTCACTTCACAGGCACTCCATAACTTCAACTTCTATTTTTTTAACTTCTACTTCACTACTTTACTGATCTGCTTTTCTACATTCCCTCTTTGTGATATTATTTTTTTATTGTGAAATTTTCCATATCTGGATGCCTTGGCCTGTATTTCTCTTCTAATATCTTTGGGGCTGCCTTCTTTATATTGATTAAGTTGGCTTTCTCCTTTGCATAAATATTGCACCATATCAAATCTCTCTTTCTTTCCCATGTCCATATTTCTTTTTTATACTTTTCAAAAATCTCTAGGTTTTGTTGTTTGTTTTCGCACTTTTTCAGATGCTTCTTTTTCCAAACAAATTAGTGTTTCTTAATCTATATACTGTTTTTCGCAAATCTGTTATAGTAACAAATACAAATTTTTATCTGAAGCTTCTGATAGTTTTTCTTGTGGAAGTATTTTTCTTCCTTCTAATTTTGCTCTTAATCGTTTTGTATATCTTGTTTCTGGAAATTCTGGGCTTTTTGCATAATAGTAACAATACATAATTTCTTTCTTATCCTCAGTAATCCATAGTGATTTTTGTGGACTACTACTTCCTTCTACAACAGAGGAGCCATCCTCCCCCATGGGCCTGGCCCCATGTTTCCATATTTTGAGGATTCTACACTGTCATCTTTTCCAGTCCTGGCACCAGTGTGCCTAATAGGATTGGACATATTTTTATCCTCGTTCGTGTGCACTCAGCTGTCTTTTTTAATTTTTAACCTACTTCTGTCCATGCTATATATAAATACAGCCTATATATCAGTGTTATCTTAGTGATATTTTGTGAAAATCAGAGTCCACATTGTGAAGGTACTCACCAAGACTTGAGGACGAATTCAGTTTCTGCAATACTACTCTCCTTTTCTTGCTGACTTATCATTTATCCATTTGGCATCCCATGAAGTACATCTTATGACCCATATGCATTCTCTACTGTTTAGACTATGCAATGTAAACATAATGTTATTCTACATAATCAGCTCAGCATGAGGGCCACCTCTGGTGGTGTACAGGGTACAGTCCTGTCTAGAGTCCAAGGGACCAAGGATTGATAAGCAGCTTGGCCAATTCAAGGATCTGGCAGAGGAAATGCATGTGCTGATCCTGGGGGTGAAGGAATAAGAGAGCCAGTCATATACTGCATAAGTCCCTTAGAGGAAGTTCTGACACTCAAGTATGAAATATGAGGCCAGGCATTAAACTCACTAAAAGTCACAAATGGGTGGTAGCATTTAACGTGAGTGCACAGTACATGCAATCATGTGTGGAAGGAGCTATGATTTCTGTGATGAGGAGGACTTCACATCTCTTCACCCAGAGGGTGATGTTAAGTCAGATGGATTAAACTAAACTGCCCTGATGCTGACAAGAACACAGAACATTCTCATAGCTTCCTGAATGAAGGCTTCCTCTGGCCTCCTCTTGTTCCAGCATTGGGGAAAAAGTCTTAGTGTATGGGAAATGAATGGGTTGCATCCAACTGGAGAAAGGCTAGGTAGTCAGTACTGATGGGTGGAAAAATCAGCATATCATAAGAAATGCTTTTAAGGAACTGTTTATGTGCATATGTGGGCCCTGTGTATGTGGGAGTGCTGTAAACATCTAACAGATTTCTTCTATGAAAATTTTTTTATTACTATGTCCTTAAAGCTACTAAAAGTCCCTGCAGTTCAGGTTACTTATTCTTAACTTTTTTCTTCCTTAGCACTAGCTATCTGCTAGCATCCTGAATCTGCCATTCCCACCTATGTCTTTCCCCCGTCTAGGTTCACTTTCTCAGTATGTCAGGAGAAAGTGATATACTAAATTAATTACCATACTGATAACCACATGACCCTAAACAATTCCTTCCAACTGGTTCTGCAGTTTGATACTGCTAAACCATGAACAGCTATGTGTACATCACTTACAAATAAAATTTCACCTATGTTGTAGAGTTTAGGTTTTATCTTTGACAAAATAAATAACGTACATTCCTGTTTTAGTTACTTGATCAATCCCAGATGTTCATTTCAGCACCGTCTCTCCACTGAAAACAACTCTGACAAAATTGCTGAGCCTCTGTGAGAAACCCTAGTGATGCAGCTCTGGGAATGGGCTTAGGACAGAACAGAATAGACTGACTACCAAAATGGTGCTGAAAGTTTGTGTTTCAGAAAATGCATTTTTATGTGTCCATACTTCTATTACATTTTTATGTACTAGAACTATTTTGTAAACATGCATAACCTGGTTTTAATTTCCTACCATTAACTTATAGGGCAGCAGACTGGAATATGTGGCATTCCTTGGTGTCAAGCGTTAGCGGAGGTACAGTGGACTGTTTGGAACAACTTTACATGCTGTAAATTTCTGCATGAAGGAAGTAAGACTGTTGCATATTTTTAACACACACACACACATACACACACACACACACACACACACACACACACACACACACACACACACACACACACACACACACACGCACACACACACACATCAATGGTAGGCTGAGAGGATTTGCAGAACTAATTTACAGGAAGAGACAACAGTGGGAATTAAAACAAATGCATTAAAAATACAGCTCAGCCTTTTTTCTACCATGCTGCTGATGCATCCATTTCTTTTTTTTTTTCTCCTCCTCATCTTTAAATTCCCATCTGGCATACACCGGTTTCAGTATAAAGACAGGTGACATGGAGAATGCCATACACTGGTTTCAGTATAAAGACAGGTGACATGGGGAATGGCCCTCACTGGTTTCAGTATAAAGAGAAGTGACATGGGGAATGGTGGTTTCAGTATAAAGACAGGTGACATGGACAATGGCACACACTGGTTTCAGTATAAAGACAGATGACATGGGGAATTATGGTTTTAGTATAAAGACGGGTGACATGCAGAATGGCACACACCGGTTTTAGTATAAAGACAGGTAATACAGGGAATGACACACACATGTTTCAGTATGAAGACAGGTGACATGGTGACTGGCACACCCTGGTTTCGGTATAAAGGCAGGTGACATGGGGGAATGGCCCACACCAGTTTCAGTATAAACACACGTGAAATTGGGAATGATGGTTTCAGTATAAAGTCAGGTCACATGGGAAATGGCACACATGACTGTTTAACCCAGGCTTTCTATCAAAAAATAATCTATTCTGCCATTCTGTCTCCCTGCATTCTAACTGACTGTTACAGTGCCTTTTAAAGGCATCAGTAGAAATACTATCTAATACAAAAAATGTAAACTTTTTAAAGTTTGCACAGTCTGAAGAATGTTTAGCAAGGGCACTACTAAAATATTTTTTCTTGATGACAGCAATATGTTCATAAACTCTCTGAGAGGTTCCTTATAGTTTTGCCAACGTAAAAACGACTGCAGTTTTCACATGATGCAAGATATACTATCACAGTGGAAACGCAATCATAGTGTCTTTTCGCCCACATCATTTTATTGAGACTTTTTACCTAAATAAATGATGTGCTGGCCACATATCTGCAAAACTTACATTGTTTATCACTTTTAATATATTCCACCTTACTGAATTCTCTAAAATTGATTTTGTGTTGTTCCTACCCTTATAAGTGAATGTTGGTCTGTTACATATTATTTTAGCTAATTTTCCAGTTGTTATTTATAATCTCCCAGATACTGCTCATATCTTTAGAAACAGGTAACTGAAAACACCTGCTAAAAACTCTTGATTTTACTTTGTCCTTTTCAACAGCAACCTTACTCATTTTTAAAACAGGTTTAATCGTGTAATTCTGTTCTAATATTTCTTCCTTTATTTCTTCTACAAAATCATTTTTATATCCACTGTCTAAAAACAATCCCTTTAAAAATTCCGTGTCACTACAATAGACATCATTGTCACTGGTCATCCTACTTTACCTGAGATACTAACCTCTTGCCACATTTCTTTTGATGAACTTTGGATGTTGAGTTCTTTGTATCAATAGCTGTTAAGAAAGGTTTCTTTTCTATATACCTCTCTTAAAACATTTAGTTTCTTTGTTCGCTTTAATCGTCAAATCTAAAAAATTGACTGATGAACCTCTATTGTATACAGTGAACTTAAAGAACTCCGTGGTGTTAATCCTTGGAACAACTGTTCAAATTCTTAAGGTGTACCACTCCAACAGAACAAATCGCCTATGAAGCATTTATAAAAAAAACCCTTGTTAAAAACAATCTCCCAGTCACCATACCATGACTTCAGGTAAAGTAATACAACATCGATGATGATGTCATCAGGAATAACTATCTTACTTTAGCGTGCAACACCTTTGTATGAAATACAGGGGAACATGCTACTTCTTAACATAATAAGAGAGGACCTGTGTCTAAACATATTTTGGTGAAATAGTCTGGAAGGCGCTGTTTGGCCTTTAAAAGAAAGAAACAAGACTGACATTTGAAAGAGTAGTTTGGGACATTGCAAACAGAGGATTATGAGTACGATGAAGCATCTGTCTTCGTCCCACCAAGATTACGCCAACCCTATATATATAAAATATGTATTAGCATTCCCGGTGTACCCGCTGAATATCATATCAAAACATTTCTCAAAGGAAAAACTTATAAACTAGCAGTTGATGATTTTTATGACTTTGGACATACATTAAAACAATGACTAATCCTCTGTACGCATGAAAGCTGTTTAAATGATTAAAATAGTTTACAGAATAATTTGAAGAATTTCAGAAACTCATTAATTAAACAGATAAACATAAAACAACAATCCTATTTCAAATGCAGTAATCAATATACATTTTCTTTTTCAATACAGCAGGCACAGTGTGTGACATGAGGAAAATATTAGTGCTGTGCCCAAGTAAACAAACAAAAAATAAATCAATACATACATATGTGGCATGTGATAAAACTTGCTACTGAAAGAGCAAAACATAGTGGAAGCAACTGCGGTAATGCTTTTAATGTTTACATATTATAGGTCCTTCTAAATTATTATCAGTCTGAGCTTGTACATTTCAACAAGCCTTATGGAGAACTGCCCCCTCCTTGCACTGCACAGAATTTTTGAGGAGCAGAGTGAGTGCTGTACCTCATAATGGGTGACACTTGAGAGCTGTGCTTATCACTGATCAAGTTATGTTAAAAGCAGTTCCACCATGCTGTGCACCATCAGCATTAACTATTGATAAATAAATGCATTGATCCACAGAAGTCACTGAGCTTTCCAGGCATTACTGAATGAGGTGAAGCTCTCACCCAACAAGATGCAACACCCCTCACAGAGGGCCTCCGCTGTCTTCATAAAATCAATAACACTTTGAACTGATCTGAAAGGAAAATGTGAAAAGCAGCTCTAAATACTAAACACGCATTAATAAAAGACGGCGCCAGATATGCTGTCAGACTCCATAACAAGTCGAAGGTCATGTCATGCCATGCTGAAGCCTTGCAAAAAGATCTTAAAACTTCATTCGGCTTGCTCAGATCTCTGTGGATTACTTAGCTAAATTTTATTAACAGTTCTTGCAGGATTTAATTCCAAGTTTTACAAACCTCATAATCTGCTCTCAGCAAACTTCTATACACTGACTGTAGTTTACAAAGTGCAGATACATTAATAAACCTGCCCTGCCTTAAACAATAAGCGACAAATTTGTAACTTAGGGTGCTACAATGCCTAATTTCTTCATCAGTCCTGCAGTCCATAACTCATATTCAGGTGTGCCTCAAAGTTTGTTCAAAAAGCAAGTGAAACCCGTTTCAGCATATCTATACAACACATACCTTGGGATTCAGTGATGTTACCTCCAGAGGCAAACCTTTTTTTTACCACTGGAAGTAGCCATTTCCAATTCAGACAGAGACCTACTGCACTACGTACTTCAGTGAGGTGCACCACTGTGATAGGCTGTTCCTCTAGTCTCCTGTAGATACAAATGAGGCATGCCAGGGGAGTGACATATGATAATTAGTAACATGTTCCCCCCACCTCACAATTCAGAGAACTGCTCAGCTGTGTAAAGTAAACCACCACCTCCAGCTATGTTAGTTAACTTAGCCAAAAGTTCACTCTCACCCTTTAATCACAATGAAAAAAGACTGTATTTCAGGTAAGTGCCAAGGAGGTTAGCAGATGAGTAGTGATGAGGTGTGTGTGTGTGTGTGTGTGTGTGTGTGTGTGTGTGTGTGTGTGTGTGTGTGTGTGTGTGTGTGTGTGTGTGTGAGTTTGCACCCATCTGGGTGGTCGCAGTAGGGGGAGGTTAGAGGTTACATGAAGTAGGTTTGTGTGTGGGGGGTAAATGGATGATTGTGTGTGGGACTGCAACTAGGTGTGTGTGAGTGCTTGGTGTATGTGTGCGTGGGGGGCTGCCATACATCTAAACTCCATTTGACTAATGAGAAAATCCTGCAATATAAGTGGAGGGACTCTAGACACCAGGGACTTTTACACACTGGCCTAAGTCACTAGTGCATTTAATATGTATAAATGGCTTAAAACATTACTTAAACTGGAATGGTAGCTGCTGTTCTTCAGTCAAGGAGACAATGGTACTGCTTTGCCGAATATCTAATACATAGTAACAAATAAATACAGTTCAAAAGTTAGTTTGGGATACAATAAACAATAGCAAATATAAAACAATACAGTTTTAAGGGGTCTACTTCTAAATCTCAAACTTTCAAAATGTTGACTTTCTTATGGTCGAGACCATAAGATAGAAGTTTTGAAACTTTGAACCATATAAATGGAGAGCGCTGTACAGCATGGAACAGTATATTTACTGTTTTCCTCACTGTAGTGCGATCTTGGAGTTGGTATATTTAATTAGCTGCGGGGCGGCTTTCTCCCCTGTAAAAACATAAAAATATTGGGGGGGGTATTTTTATTTTTTATTTAAATTTCAAAGTTTCAAAATTTCAATCTTATGGTCTTGACCATAAGAAAGTTGACGTTTTGAAAGTCTGAATTTTAGATGTAGACCCATTTTAATAAGTGTACTACAACAGCAATATATAAGAATATAAAACAGTATTGTCACTGGCAAAGGACAGTCTGGCAAAACACGGAAGACTAAGAATAATTTTAACAGCATATTTCATTTAAGTGCATGCATATGTAGATTTGGCAGGAATACTAGCTACATAAGGATATTCAGACAAGGAGTGAGTAAGTGTTGCATATTTATATAATGACTTTAAGCTATATTGAAAGCTTTACTCCAGAAGACTGTAGATCAGCAACCAGAAAAAATAATTTTTTTGTAAAAAGTTATACTATAATGCCTCTAAATATACTCTCAATGACCAGCTGTGCAGTAGTTGTCTTGATTTATTTATTTGAATGAGTGCTTTCAGCATTACATTTTCATCAAATCTAAAACATAATTACTTACATGCTCTTTTTAATCCATATCAAGCAGGGAGCGTGGGCACAGCAGTGGGCAAGATTGGTGGAAAATAATATCTACGGCCTTTTGGAGACTCTCCAAGAGTCGGAACTTATCAGAAATAGCCTGCACAAATTTTTAACTGCATCTTACCCAGAAATTGCAAACGTTTTAGTCATTTCTGTTTTTTTAACCACCACAAAAGCTTGGTGGTAGCAAGCAAGGGGCCATAACAGAACCAATATCTATATACTCAGAAGTTGCTATCAAACCCTTGGCAGCCTGTACCAAGTAATATGTGCTAGACACATTGGACTTTCTACAAAAAATAAAGAAATTGATACCACCACAGACACCCTTTTAGTCACCATTGACACACAGGCCCTTTATACCATGCTACCCAACCACTACTGTATCTAAGCAATAGAAGACAGACAGTAAACAGAAGGACAGGGCCTTCCAGGGGAACTAGACTTACCACCAAATTACTGCAAGCTCCCTTGGATAATAACTACTTCAGGTTCAATGGCCAACTGTACAAACAGACTTTTAAAAGCATTGCCATGGAGACAGCCATAGCTAATGCAGCCCTGGGGAATGGGAAGAAGAAACCAACTGTCTGCTTGGGATGACATGCTTGACAAGCCACGCTGCTTCGCAAGGGATGGCTTGCACCTGTCACCCCTGGGCTTCCGGATATTGGCCAAGGCTCTTGCCACCCCCATAGTGCCTTTTTTAGGCAAGCCTCAAATGACAAACCTACCTTCCTAGAAAACACAAGTGGAAAAAAACTAAGGGTAATGCTGCTCAATGCCAGAAGTCTAAACCTCAAGATGCACGCCCTCGAAGCCCTCCTCAGTGTGGAGAACATCGATGTCTGTGCAGTGACTGAAACCTGGTTCAAGGCTCCTGAGAGCACCCCAGCACTATCAGGTTTTACCTCATATCATGCTTTCCGGCCCCAAAACTTGGACCGAACCACAAAAGGAGGGGGAGTATCCATTTTCATCAAAGATACCCACACCTCCAGGTTAGTGGCAACGCACGAAGCATCGGAGACTATCCAGGTGCAACTAACCATAGGCAAAACTGCCTTACAGTTTGTAGCATGCTACAGACCACCCTCTCAAACTCAGGAACCCCACACAGCCTTCCTGAAGACACTGGAGAGTATGAATGTCTCTCCAAATACCATAATTCTGGGAGACTTCAATTACCCAAACATACTCTGGGAACATTACTCAAGCCCCAACACCCTAGCCCAAAGGTTCCTAGAATTGATAAACTCAAATGCAATGGAACAACTAGTCACCATTCCCACAAGAGGAGACAATATACTAGACCTGATCATCACAAACATGGGGACAAAATGCTCCACACCAGAAGTATATCCCTCTTTGGTAAGATCAGACCATAAATTAATCTCACTGGAAATCCACATCCTGCCACCACCCCCTGCGCAAAAGACCATAGTGAAGAACTTCTCAAAAGCAAACTTCACACTTCTTAAGACTGAAGTGGTATCCTTCAAGGCCCCTGGGCCAGTGGAAACCACAACCCACACTGCTGAATCCTTTGCAAATGCCTTCTATGGGCACCTTCAAGAATGCATGGATCATGCAATCCCAAATAAAACCAAAACCCATTCCCCCAAAGGCAGGCACCCGGTCTGGTGGACCCCTGCCATAAACAAACTTTACGACAGGAGGAGGAAGCTACTACATGACAGAGCAAAATCCCTAAAAGGGAAGGCATCTCTGATCAGTACTAGCAAAAAACTACGATCACTCATAAAATCATCCAAGGCCAACTTTGAGAGAAAAATCGCAAAAGACACAAAAGACAATCACAAGGCCTTCTTTAGCTATGTTAGAAACCTGGGTGGAAACTCCCAGATATGCTCAGAGTTAGTCCAAAATGACACAAAATACACTGAACCCACTGACATTGCCAACATTCTGGCAGGCAGGTTCAGTGCAAATTTCTCCCCTCCCCAAAGGAGAAATAACTATCCCAGCAGAGTGTAGCCTCCCTAACATCTCAGATGCCCAGGTGAGAGCCGCCCTCTCTAAAGCTAAAAACACAGCATCAATGGGACAGGATGGTGTCCCGGGCTGTGTGCTACATGAACTCCAAGAGGAACTAAACCCACACATAAGACTGCTGTTTAATCTTAGCCTTACTACAGGATACGTACCCAAAGAGTGGCGTACGGCAGCAGTGGTCCCACTTCACAAAGGCGGTGCTTCTACGGACCCTGGAAATTACCACCCCATAAGCTTGATGAGCCTGGTCTGCAAAGCTATGGAGAGGATCATTATGGAACTCATAAACAAAGACATTGGGGACCTACAGACATTGGATCCTACCCAATTTGGCTTTGTCAAGGGCAGATCCTCCCTTTTGAACTTGGTCGACTTTTTTGAAACAGTCACTAAGGCCATTGATGAGGGTAAGGCAGTTCACACAACCTACCTTGACCTTGCAAAAGCCTTTGACACAATACCCCACTCAGGCATCATCGACAAACTCACCAGCTTAAATGTAAACCCATATGTCACAAGATGGGTTGCAAACTGGCTCAAGGACAGAACCCACAGGGTCAGAGTTGCTGGAGCTATGTCAGACTCTAAGCCAGTCACAAGCGGTGTCCCACAGGGCTCAGTCCTGGGACTCCTCTTGTTCGGCATTTATTTTTACGAGGTACAGGCAAACATAGGAGGATTGTGGCTGACAAAGTTCGCAGATGACTGCAAACTGGGCGCCATAATTGATACTCCAGTGGACACAAACATCCTCCAAAGAGGCCTCATAGAAACGGATAATTGGTGCCAGAGCCATGGCCTTAAGCTGAACGCCAAAAAATGTATAGTCATACCCTTTGGGAAAAACAAGGTACCGACAAATTACCACATAGGAGGTAATCCATTAAGTACGGAAGAGGTAATCAGGGACCTAGGGACCCAGGTTGACAGTAACCTCTCATTTGACACTCACATTGCCAAAGTGGTTAGGAAGACCTTCTATATTGCCCACCTTATCATGAAGGGTTTCACATCTAGATCAAGAGAGGTCATTGTGCCCCTGTACTCTTCTCTTATCAGGCCAATGATTGAGTACAATGCCCCATTTGGGATGTATCTCACCCGACACCTGCAGCAGTTGGAAAGACCCCAAAAGTTCCTCACCAAGAGGATAAAGGGTCTTAAACATATGTCATATGCTGCCCGACTGAAAAACTCCAGCTCTATTCAGTCGCATACCGCCTACTCAGAGGTGATCTGTGCCTGACGTACAAGGCCATGTCCAATCCTGAATTAATGGACATGCTCCACCTCAGAAAATCCAAATCCATCAGAGCCACGAGAACAAGTGACTTAAACCTCAACACAGAAATAAATAGGACGTGCTGGAGGGACAGATTCATAACCCAGAGGCTCCCTACACTCTGGAACAGAATCCCAGTCCATGTTAGGCAGAGCCCCTCACTGACTCTATTCAAGAGAAATCTCGATGAGTGGATGGGAGATCATAGGTTTACCCCGGGGGTCATCTCTGTGTCACTACTGGACAGAGGCATAGTAAACTAAACCCTAAAAGGGCATAGTATTCTCATCCCAAGGGGTGGTGTAAGCCACACACACTCTGGCTAGGCTTATAAACGCCCTAGGGCAGATAGCCTAGTACGAACCTATGAACCTATAATTCAGAATATCAAAGCTATATGGCATGGTATCTGCATTTTATAGACTACATCTATATCTAATGAAATGGTGATGAGGAGAAGCTCGAGGAATTGTCCAGGTGCATAGCCAGTACCACCAGTTTCCTTAAATTTAGAAGCAGTTACAGTACAGAAAAGTAAACGGTCTCAATATAACCATATGGAAAACAAGTTTGGAAGGCCCCCTAACAACCTTTACAGAAAACCCACCAGTGTTAACATGCTATTGTGTGCCACAAATAGACACCCTCTTATCACTAAAAGATACAAAATCAAATCCCGGGGAACGTGGATGGCCAGATTATCAGGGGAAATGAGCGATTTCATCAACAGTCTCCCAATGGACTTCATTGTTCGGGGTTACAAGGAGAGGGTACTCCGTAAATATCCTTGATCCTATCATTGCCTTAAAAGAGGTCCCTATCATAACTCTGAAAACTATTTTTTCTGAAACCCAAATGGTCAAACCCATTTCACTGAAAACGTATTCCATAGAAAAGTGTAGAATTATGTATAAAGTACGTAATGGTGTCATTTCTCATCATAGCAGTTACTAGGGAAGTGAATCAAGCACTCTGTGTGTGAACTGCGATGGTCAGAGTCATGTTGTAACCTCAGATCTGTAGATGTCAGTCTTTGCTCTCAAGCACTGATTCAGTATGGTGTTTTGTTCTGCAGCTGTGCAATCGTGTAGGTAGTATATATATAAAAGTCTTGCCCCCCCCCTAGCAAAAACATGTTTTTACGATACATTTCTTGTTGAGATGGTTTTCAGGGACATAAGTTTTCAGTGTAATGGGTTTGACCATATGAGTTTCAGTGTTATGACATTGACCCCCCCCCCCCAAAAAAAAAAACAATCACACAACAGGTCAATTTCTGACCTACCCAGCAGATTGCATCATGATTTGGGAACTTATACACAGATCCCAAAAGTGAAATCTGTAAAATGTAGCATGGCTGTTACCTTTATCCAAGACCAACTTGCAACCAAGATCATGCAAGACGAGTGGGTACTCACACGGAATAAACAGACTTACAAAGTACTGGAACCCGGGTTTAATTTCATGTTTAAGAAAGGAAACAGTGTCAGACACTACTTGGAATTAAAAGAAGGGGAAGAGGATACAGAGTCCAAAGGCACTTTTGATTGCAGAATACCAAACTGCAATTTTTGTAAGCATATGAGTAACTCAGGTCACTTGTCCTACTCCAGCAGAGGAAAAAAAAGGTACTTTAGCAAACTGAAGTCGAACTGTAACACTGAGCTGGTCATGTATGATACTAAATTCATGAAATGCCCTGCTTTCCTTGTGGGAAAGACAATCAACAAATTAAAAATCCACATTACCAGCATCTGTTGGATGTAAGGCACCATGTCTCTGTAAGTGCACTAGTTAAACACAACCTAGAAAAGGGTGGATACAACTTCTTTAAATTTCATGTTCTATCTGGTGAACAAGGCACAACTTGATGGAAATAAGACATCTTACTTGAAAACAAACAGTCAGAATGTCAGACCTGCCTAAATATCTGTAACAAACCTGGACTTAGCAGTTATTTTGTAAAAGTGTATTGCAATTAAGAAACCTGAATCATAAGCTTTTCTAGTAAGGAAACATTCTTTCCACCACAAAATACAGGGCTCCACTGGATCATCTTACCACCCATTCACTTCACCAAGTTCCACCTCTATTCCCTCCCAGCCAATCAAAAGTTACCACATTTGGGCATGGATCATAACTCCCCTAAAAGAGCCCTTATCTACCTTGGCATCTGGCTGATTCCCTCCTTTCTGCTCTGGAGAACACAAATGACTTCTGCTTGGATTCAGAATACAGACTATTAGAGCAGGAAACCACAGCATCATAACAGGATCCAGGACAAAGGACTACATTCGTGCTTAACTGCCATATCCTTGGGGGGCAACTGGGCCACATCTGTGGCACCAAATCTGAACTTTCTAAGGTGGATTACCATTTTGGTTTTATGAAATATTCTGGTTGTTTCATTTGATCTTATATTTTCCATTTTATTTTATATGATGCAGCAGTACAATTGTGTTGCATTACTTACCTGTTGACCTGGGGTCACAAGATGATTTCAGCATGTTTCTCAAGTGATTCTATGATGTTTTCTTTACAGTTGTCTCAGTTTTTCATAGGCTTGAAAAACCATAAGGTTCACTGTTTTTCACAAACTTTAAAGACAATTTCATTATAGTTTTTTACACCATTTATTATAAAATTGCTTGTATACTTTCATGATAACATTTCATTCTAGGATCTGAGATAGCTCACACTAATTTGGAGAAAATCTTCCCTCATTCAAAAACTCTGTAAAACCTGATCTGGCACTAAACAGATCTTGTCAATGCTTTTTAGATACGAGTTGCCCTTAAATAAAAAAATACTGATTACTAACCTGGCTTCCTGTTTTTTAAGTAACAATATGGCTTATGTTGAGTCTGCTATTATTCTTTTCTTGAATTTCAAGAAGTTTAAATGGGGATTTATGAAACTACAATGTTCCTATCCTCTTTAAACAATTTGTTAATGTTTTTGTTAAATAATCTCTTTAATCTAGGAAACTCCTGCCAACTTTTTCACCCAAGGAGACCTAAGCAGCCTTAAGAAACCCACATGCAGAGGATGAAGCAGTTTAAGCTCCAAGTGGCACTAGTACTACTCTTTGAAAGATCTGGGCTTGCCCTGTAAAAACAAATCTCCAAAATCTTGAACCTGTCATCTTTTAAATTTAACCATTTTTTTTTTCATGTGGTGGTTGCAATGTATTTTTTTCATCTAAACTGCTAAGCATATTGTTTTCTATTCATAAGGTCAAGCCTATAATAGAGCACAAATTTGTATTAGGGTTGATAATAAATAATTAAATAAGATGGTTAAACACAGGTGATAAAATATAAGGACTCGCAAACATTCAATTTAGGATAGAAATACATGCCCCATAAAAGTGGGCTACCCCTACATCTGAAACCCACAACAATTCAAATGTAGCATTCACGGTTACTTTAGCAAAAACATTAAAAGTATTCCCAGAACGCAGACAGCACTGGGAAATCATATGTTTTAAATTATGTCTTTTTAACATTCTCTAAGTTACACTGACTCTGTATAAATTTGTTCCTGTAATTTTAAACCCAATATCACAAAAACGAATTCTGGCAAAAACTTCAACCTTTTTGCTAAACTGTGTTATAAAAACCTCTATAACAAACAACAAAGCATAAAGTAAGAAGTCAGTCAATCTAACTTCACAGGCAACTTCACTGAAACTCCACCACGTGCCACTGAAGTCCTTCAAGGACCAGTTTGACAGTCTGTATGAAATTATCCACCAATCATACAGATTGCCTTGTCTATGCCCCCTGGTTGATACAGCTTAAAAAGAGCATGAAGTCAATGTAATGATGAAAGCGCTCATCGTAATAAACATTTGATCAAGGAAACCACTGCATGGCTGGTCATTGAGACTACACATAGAGGAATTATAGTATACGTTTTTGCAAAAACTTTTATTTAGTCTGGTAACTGATCTGCAATATTCTCCTTCCAAAGTAAAATTTTCCACGTGGCTTATCCCCTTGGATTTGTATTTTGCAAGTCCCAGACAGTGCCTACCTAGCACTACCAAGTTTAGATAGGCAGAGCAAGAGTTTTGTGGGGGTTATTTCAGGTGACCTAAGTATCTGTACTGAAATTAAAGAGGCAAAGGAGCAATATATAGTAGATTAATGGACAAAATATAAGTACTACATCAATTATGTTAAGCAGACATTAAACAGTTGCATGAGTCAAAGACAAACAGGTGGATTGCCACAAAAAAGACACATGTGGAACAGTGGTAGCAGATATGAAGAAAATGCTAGCAAGCAACAAGTGGTTTAATGGAGCATATAGAGGATGTTCAAAGTTTCATATCTCGTAAAAATTTTGTAATGTAGGAGCTATGGCCAAATCACGTTCAGGCTGTACAAAAGCATGCAACAATGTGCACCAACAGCAGGTTCAGCAGCCTTCATCTGAAAGGGTGTCAGGGGCTCGACTAGTACAGTGTGGACTAGGAACCACACGTGTTGAATTTTATGACCAAACACTGGTAATCAACTAAAAAATACCTTGGGAACTGTAACATGCCAGTCTTATGTAAAATAAGCGCAGGGCCAAAGCTGTTTAACTCCATACTTAATTTAATGAAAAATACACACAATAATCTCACTGTTCAAAAGTAACTACTCTGAGTACATTAAAATAAAAAAAGTGAAAAATACCCCCATTAAATAATGCAGTTAGCTAACAGCACAATCCAGTGTCCCAGGTAACAATTTTAAAGCTACACAGCATCCCAAGAAGCTCAAAAATTAATGAAGGAGCCAAACAGAGGTAGGCACAGCTTGCTATCTTGACTCCAGCAAAACAACTTTAAAAACATCGGCATCTAACAACAATGACCCAAGAAAGCTGCAAGCTGGTAACCCACCATTCCACAACCATGAAGATCTAGGCTTCACACTGAAACACATACTCACTCAGAGCTCTTCCCAAAACCAAACTGAACAGGTTGAACTCAGTGCCCCCAAAAATGGGGCACACACTCACAGGGAATGTTTCCAAAGACAAGCTAATTAAAGTGAAGGTTGTTTTTAGAGGGTATTTTTACTTCTGGAATTTTTTTCTTGTGACATTGCCTAAAAAAGGCACTATGAGGGTGGCAAGAGCCTTAGCCAGTAACCAAATTCCCAGGGGTGACAGATGAAGACCATCTCTGGCAAAGCATCGAGGTCTGTTGACCAGGTCATCCCAGGCTGACAGATACTGGATCCCCTTTGAATGACACCATAAACTAAGCCAATTGTTGAACTCAATCATTTTTTGTTTGTATTGAGATATCATCCTAAGTGAAGGTAAAATGCCATTTAAGGCTAAGGACATACCTGCCTGAAACACATAATTAGAGAGCTCAGTCATGTCTCTCTTCATATCGTCCATTGAGGTACGTCTCAAGTCGTTCACACCAACATGGTCTATAATGGAGTCATAACACTGCCTGTTGTTGAGAGACTTGAGTGCATGTGTGATGTGGCGGATCCTGGCACCTGACAGACAGCTGACTGTGACTTTTTCCTTACCTGGTGAGAGGGACATCTGTGTGTCTCACAACTGAGTTGCCTATGACTAAGATGTTTGTTTTTGTGTTATGCCTTAGGGGCTTGACTGGTGAGACACTGGTGAGTGATATATTATGTAAACCATGTCCTGCAGAGGATGTATTATGTGAATCATGCTTGTGTTTGTGCTTTGGAGGTCTCTGATGTTTAGGTAAGCTTCTGGTAAGGATCTCCACACATGTAAGTTTATTGTTGTTGGTTTGGTAGGTGCAGGAGGTGAGGTGTGCATGCTGACAACTTGCTTAGTATCATATGAACTGACTGGTGAGTGAGAGAGACTGGATTCTAGGTTCTTGATATAGATGCATCTCTCACATATTAATTTGTGTGGACTAGAAGAAGTGGGTTGTCAGTGTACACTAGGCAATTGCTACATTGCCTCAGGATGCCCATGTCAACCATGGGAGAAACTGTGCAAAATTGTCTGTCCATAATGCCAGGTAAATTGATGTGGTCAGAAAACAGAGAAATGACAGAAAGGACCAGGTAAAGTTGAGGACAGGAGAAGTGGACAAAAAATACAAAGGTCTAGTGGGTAGGATCTGTGTTGTACCTCAGGACCTCCGCTGAATTTATCACCTGTCAGTGAGGGACACATGTGAGAACTCACCGATGGAACACTAGCAGAGTACTAAGGGAAAATTTGCAGGCAGAAGTTTTGTGTCTATAACCGCCAACAGTGCCCACTGCTGCTCAGCAGTGCACCATGCGTAACAAGTGCAAACCCGCACAAACATGGTGCTTATGTAGCAAATAAAAGCAAACTGATTTAAACAAATTAACCAATAAAAAAGCTCAAAACTGAGCCCTGTTCCAGCAACCTTCAATCAGATAAGTTCTAACTGCACACTCTTGCTACTAGGGTTCAGGGGAACCCTCCCCAACAAAAGATTGCTTGGTTTAATGCTCAAGTTATACAAAAAGAACTAGATTCAGCAGGTCTGAATCTGGTCTATGCTACAACAAAGTGCAACAATTTCAGAAAAAAAACATTTAAAAAAAGCAGTGATATAGTAAAAATACACTTCAAAAGTGCAATATACAGTGAAAAATTCTACTTAAGTTTAGCAGAGATCAGCAGATACTTTGGATTGATCAGATAAATACAGCAGAGCAGTAGCTGGTCACCAAACTCTGTGGAGCTGTGCTAAAACAAGTGCAAATCCTCACAAATACTGTAATTATGTAGCAAATGACAGCAAACTGATTTAAACAACCTATCCAAAAAAAAAGCTCAAAACTGAGCCCTGTTCCAGCAACCTTCAATCAAGTGAGTTTTAACTGCACACTCCTGTCACTAGGGTGCAGGGGAATCCTCTCCAACAAATGATGGCCTGGTTTAGTGCTCAAGTTATACAAAAATAACTAGATTCAGCAGGTCTGAATCTAGTCTATGCTACAGCAAACAAAGTGCAACAATTTCCGGAAAAAAAAAAAACAGTTCAAATACTCATGCACAATAAGCCTTCAACCAGCAACTCCAAGTTCAGAAGAGCAGAGGCTACTCTCACCTCCCACAAGAGTGTAGACCACAAACCGTTTTAATGTAAAATAACTGGCCTGAAGCCCAAGCACTTAAACCAAAACTAACACACTTTTACAATAACAGACACACTAAGCCTTCCACCAGCAATTCCCAACTTGGAAGGATGTAAGCTATCTCTCCTGTCACAAGAGTGTAGACTACAAACCTTCTTAATGTAAAACAACTGGGCTGAAGCCCAAGTGCTTAAACCAAGACTAAGAGACTAAGAATAACAGTTACAATTTAATCAGGCTACTAACAAGCTGTAATAAATGCAGCAATAATAAATACAATTGAACACTTTTAAGAACAAGCAGCAGAAGCAAAATAAAGGAATAAAGTAGGAAGAAACACAAATACAGTAAAAGCAGCTGAATAAAGTGTATTTTTTAAGTTAGTTGGGAAGGAAGGAAACAGAAGACAATTCAAGGTTAAGAAATTAAGGGGGTGGGCCTTCCCAAATTAGCTCTCTGTACTCAGAAGAATAAGCTGATGAGATGGGACTGGGAAGAGTGTCTAAAATCAGATTAATAGTGGGGGCAGGCAACACAAAAGCCACCAAGTTTAAGAATACAACAACACTTAGGCGGGTCAGTGGGGAAAATAAAATGCAGACAGAGATCTGCAATATTCAGGCAGAGTACAGCAAGCAAGCCAAACAAGCACTCCAGCTAAATAGAGATAATTCTAGCTATATGAAGAATGCTATTTCTCAGCTCCTCCCACTAATTAGTTGATGTTATTCATTGTTTGCAATGGAATTCCCTGCTAACTTTTTGAACTGAGCCTAGCAGAGACCTCTTAAAACTCCAGCAGAACAGAACACTTAAAACAGAACAAATTGAATACAAGAATAAGATACAAAATAGAAGTAACCAAGTGTTAAATAAAAAAACTTCAATTCAAAATAAAATGCAGACAGAGATCAGCAATATTCAGGCAGAGTACAGTAAGCAAGCCAAACCTCTTAGCCCTCACATAAAAGTCAAACATCTGTTCAGCATTTCTAAAGGGGGTTGTTCTGTCAGAGTAGTATATGAGCTGCCTGGGCGCATCCAAGGTATGTAGAATCTTTTCTTTCTTGTTTTTCAGATCACGATAAAACACTGGGAGAGTGACAGCTTGACTCAAGGTAAAATCTAAAACAACTTTACACATGAATGATGGATTAGTGCATAACACAAGCCTGTCCTTGTCAAAAATCAGATAGGCTTGGCCCAACATGAGAACTTGCAGCTCAGAGACTCGCCTTTCAGATGTCAGAGGAATGAGTTAAACAGTCTTCCAAGTAATGAACTGTAATCAGACTGAGAGGCAGGTTCAAAAGCAGGCTAGGTAAATTTTTCAAGAACAAAGTTAAGATCCCAGAAAGCAGGAATTTTCTTTATAACAGGTCTTATGTGCAACACTCCTTTCATAAAATCTGGCCACAAAAAACAGGGGGATCCATAGGTATAGAAGCTGAGATGGCCACAAGATACACTTTGAAAGAAGCATATGACAAATCATCTCTAAGTAGATCACACACATTTCAAAACAAGAGAGGTCAAAATCCTTTCAGGACCTTTGTTATTGGATAGGAACCATCTAGAAAAACGTCTTCCAGTTATAAAGATAAGATCTGCTAGTTGCAGGTTTTCTTGCACCCTTAAATACCTGCTGCACATCTTCATGAAACAAAATGCCTAAAAGTTATCAAAATAGAACCAGTCAGGCTGCCAGTTGCAAGTTGCAATTGCTCTAAGATGGGGTATAGCAGTTGCCACTGATGGTGTGGTCAACAGATCCAGTCTGTGAGGAAGTTTGTGGTAATTTCCCTTGTAATTCCATTAAAAATGAGAACCAACTTTGTGTGAGTCAAAGGGGGGGTTACCACAGTGATCTTTAGTAAGTCTTTCTGAATTTTTAGAAGTACCTTGAGAATCATTGGAAAGGGTAGAGAGGCATACAGGAATATTCCTGACCATGGGATTGATAGACAGTCTGTCTTCCAAGTATGGCTGCAAAGATATCTTGCGCAGAAATTTTTCAGTTGTCTGTTTTGAATGGAGACAAACATCAATTTGAGGTATTCCCCAAATCTGGACTGATTCCTGGAAGACCTCTATATGGTGCTTCCAAACATGAGGGCCTGTCCAGGATCTCCTTAGTCTGCCTTCTGTCGTGTTTTGCTGTGATGGAATGCAGGAGGCCTGAAGAGTCAGAGAATGCTGCACAGCCAGCTCCCAGGCCATCATTGCCAACCAGTAAAGTGGGTATAAGGTTGTACCCCTTGCTTGTTCAGATACCACATCACAGTAATGTTGTCTGTGACAGCAAGAAGAGGACATAGAATCTATAAGTGGTGAAGAATTTTTAAGGCATGAATCATTGCCAGCATCTCTTTTACATTTATATGCTTTGGCATGTCCTGAAGACCCCACAAGCCTTGCACTTGAACTCCCAAGGACACTGCTCCCCACACAAAATCTGAAGAGTCTATCTGGATTAGTCTTGGGGCCTCTATTGTTTGGGATATATTTTTCTGAGGTGCAAGCCAAAACCAGTGATCTCTGGCTGACCATGTTTGCAGATGACTGCAAGCTGCATGCTGTCTTAAATTCCCCTAGGGATGTGAACATCCTCCAAGAGGGCCTTATCCAAACTAATGACTGGTGCCAGAAGCATGGCCTCAAACTGAATGCCAAGAAATGCATCATCATTATACCCTTTGGGGAAAATGGTGCCCCCATTAATTATCACATTAATAACAATGTTCTAAGCATGCAATCAGTTGTGAGGGACTTGGGCACCCAAGTTGATAGCAAACTGACTTTTGACCACCACATTGCCTCTATTGTACAGAAGGCTTCTACATGGCCCATCTCATAAGTAAGGGTATTTCATCCAGGAACAAGGAGGCCATAACACCCCTGCACCCTCCCTTATCAGACCCATTATTGAACACAATGCCCCCTTAGGCATGTATCTTCCCAAGCACATGCAGCAGCTGGAGAGACCACAGAGGTTCCTGATCAGGAAAATCCACGGCCTCAAACACCCATCCTACACAAACAGACTAAAAGCCCTGTCTCTCTACTTGGTCTCATACAGACTGCTCAGAGGTGACCTGGTTCTGGCATACAAAGCCATCTCAGACCCAGTCTTGATGGAGTTGCTGCATATCCGTAAGTCAAACTCCACTCGTGCAACCTGCATGCAAGGCCTCAACCTGGTCTGTGACATTAATAGAACTTGTTGGTGGGATAGATTTGTGTCTCAAAAACTCACCATCTGTGGAACAGACTCCCTCTCTAAGTCCAGCAGAGTATCTCACTAGCCCTCTTTAAGAGGAACCTGGATAACTGGATGGAAAACAGAAAATACACCCCTGGGATCCCACCTATGTCCTAGCTAGACAGGGGAAACAGGTGCTGACTTTGTGGGAACATGGGTAAAATTCTTAACTAGGTTTATAACAGCCTCCAAGCCAATAGCCTAGTATCGTGAACCTATGAACCTATGGATAGACTGGACTGCGGTGTGAAGAGGGAAAGGGAGCCCTAGATTCAGAGACTATTGATCCCGCCACCACTCAGTTCCTGTTTTACAAATCCCAGTACCAGTACCTTGAAATCCAAGGGATGAAGGTGCTGGAGCCAATAATTCTTTAAGTACCATTGAATTTTTATTATGTGTAGTCTGGCTAGTGGTATCATAAGAATCAATGATTCCATGAGGCCTAGAATTTTCAGAAACTCTCTTGCTGTGGCCACGCATAGAAAAAAGAAATCTAAGAAAATACCCTGCTAAGTCATAACTTTGTATTCTGGCAGGAAAGCCATCCTTTTTACTGTGCCTATCCAACACTCTAGGAAAATAATTCATTGAGAGGGTGTGTAGAAGGACTTTTGATGGTTAAAGTTGAAGTCCAGATGGGAAAGGAGAGATGCAACCTGCACAAATCAGCAAGTCATCTAAATAAGGAAAAACGTTGATGCCTAGGGTTCTGCAACAGGTAACTATTCATGCCAGACACTTTGTAACAGTCAAGGTAGAGTAGATAGTCCAAAGGGTAATGCAGAAAACTGATAACCTCCCCTAAAGTATCTCCTCTGCACCATCCATCTCACTTTTCAAGACATCACTAAAGTCACACCTCTTGCAATCATGGCTCTGTCCCTGTATTACATAAAATCTTTTCTGCTCTCCTCCTAACTTGCCACAACTCATCTCCTCACTGTTTACCTCAGCTATTCTGTAGTACTCAAATACTCCCTATCAGGAACTACTATCATACAAACTATTTCTCACGCTATGACATATCTCCTGAATAGCATTATTTTCCAGATTCCATTCCTTCATTTTTATGCTTTGTACTACCAATACATAATTCAAAGTTTTGCTATCTATATACCAAGATTGCTCAAATCAAACTAAGGTACGGAAAATCTCCTTGATTGTATATATGCCACTGTATAGAAATTTTCTGTCATTCGTGGATTATGTGTTGTCATATAAAGACATGGAGCTCTGATTGTATATATACTTCTGTACAGAAATTTTTTTGCCATTTGTTGTATTTGTACTGTTATGTTATGGAGCTTTTCTCCCCGGGTCTCCAATGTAAATGGACCTTTTTCCTGTAGGACTTTCCCGGTAAACAAATGTAAAATAAAACAAAATAAATAAATAAAATAAATAAATAGATGCAGAAACAGCAAATCTCAAAAATGTCTATAAATTGGAAGCAATAGGAATATGATGACATGCATCCTTGAGATCTAGAGTCACCATGAAACAATGAACACTAGGACCGACCATAAGGTGAACATTCTGAATTTTGAAACTTTTAAAAAGTCTATTTTGAAAGGACAAATCTAGTAGAGGCCTCCAGGAGTGCTACTTTTTTTGGTTCGAAAAAGATTCTGCAGGAAAATCTTTTGCCTTTATGTTATCGTAAGCACTGGTTCTATGACCCCAGCCTCTACCATCTAATGGAGCACCGAAGGGAGCACCGCTGTCTCATCTGGTGAATGTGGGGGAGTTCCCCTGAAAGGGGAGGATTTTCTACCTACTGCCAAGTGTATCCTTATAGCTTCATAGGAGGTTATCCTTTCTGAATTATTCTCAGAACCTATTTGTCTGAGACTATCTGTGACCAGGTTGCAGGTCTGATGACAGCCTAGGAGTAGGAGGAAAAGAAGGAAGAGAAGAAAGAGCAGAATGCAGGAGTAGGGGTTCTCTGTGACTCAGTACAGTCATGCCTTTGACGGAGGAGTAGGGGATCTCTGTGACTCAGCATAGTCATGCCTTTGACGGAGGAATAGGGGTTTTCTGTGACTCAGCACAGTCATGGCTTTTACGGAGGAGTAGGGGTTCTCTGTGACTCAACAGAGTCATGCCTTTGACGAAGGAGCAGGGGTTCTCTGTGACTCAGCACAGTCATACCATTGACGGAGGAGTAGGGGTTCTCCGTGACTCAGCACAGTCGTGCCTCTGACGGAGGAGATGGGGATCTCTGTGACTCAGCAGAGTCATACCTTTGATGGAGGAGTAGGGGTTCTCTGTGAATCAGCACAGTCATGCCTTTGACGGAGGAGTAGGGGTTCTCTGTGAATCAGCACAGTCATACCTTTGACGGAGGAGTAGGGGTTCTCTGTGAATCAGCACAGTCATGCCTTTGACGGAGGAGTAGGGGTTCTCTGTGAATCAGCACAGTCATGCTTTTGACGGAGGAGTAGGGGTTCTCCGTGACTCAGCACAGTCATGCCTTTGATGGAGGAGTAGGGGATCTCTGTGACTCAGCATAGTCGTGCCTTTGACAGAGGCGTAGGGGTTCTCTGTGACTCAGCACAGTCATACCTTTGACGGAGGAGTAAAGGTTCTCTGTGAATCAGCACAGTCATACCTTTGACGGAGGAGTAGGGGTTCTCTGTGAATCAGCACAGTCATGCCTTTGATGGAGGAGTAGGGGTTCTCTGTGAATCAGCACAGTCATGCTTTTGATGGAGGGGGTTCTCTGTGACTCAGCACAGTCATGCCTTTGACGGAGGAGTAGGGGTTCTCTGTGACTCAGCACAGTCATGCCTTTGACGGAGGAGTAGGGGTTCTCTGTGAATCAGCACAGTCATGCCTTTGATGGAGGAGTAGGGGTTCTCTGTGACTCAGCACAGTCATGCCTTTGACGGAGGAGTAGGGGATCTCTGTGACTCAGCATAGTCACGCCTTTGACGGAGGAATAGGGGTTTTCTGTGACTCAGCACAGTCATGGCTTTTACGGAGGAGTAGGGGTTCTCTGTGACTCAACAGAGTCATGCCTTTGACGGAGGAGCAGGGGTTCTCTGTGACTCAGCACAGTCATACCATTGACGGAGGAGTAGGGGTTCTCCGTGACTCAGCACAGTCGTGCCTCTGACGGAGGAGATGGGGATCTCTGTGACTCAGCAGAGTCATACCTTTGATGGAGGAGTAGGGGTTCTCTGTGAATCAGCACAGTCATGCCTTTGACGGAGGAGTAGGGGTTCTCTGTGACTCAGCACAGTCATGCCTTTGATGGAGGAGTAGGGGTTCTCTGTGACTCAGTACAGTCATGCCTTTGACGGAGGAGTAGGGGATCTCTGTGACTCAGCATAGTCATGCCTTTGACGGAGGAATAGGGGTTTTCTGTGACTCAGCACAGTCATGGCTTTTACGGAGGAGTAGGGGTTCTCTGTGACTCAACAGAGTCATGCCTTTGACGGAGGAGATGGGGATCTCTGTGACTCAGCAGAGTCATACCTTTGATGGAGGAGTAGGGGTTCTCTGTGAATCAGCACAGTCATGCCTTTGACGGAGGAGTAGGGGTTCTCTGTGAATCAGCACAGTCATACCTTTGACAGAGGAGTAGGGGTTCTCTGTGAATCAGCACAGTCATGCCTTTGACGGAGGAGTAGGGGTTCTCTGTGAATCAGCACAGTCATGCTTTTGACGGAGGAGTAGGGGTTCTCCGTGACTCAGCACAGTCGTGCCTTTGATGGAGGAGTAGGGGATCTCTGTGACTCAGCATAGTCGTGCCTTTGACAGAGGCGTAGGGGTTCTCTGTGACTCAGCACAGTCATACCTTTGACGGAGGAGTAAAGGTTCTCTGTGAATCAGCACAGTCATACCTTTGACGGAGGAGTAGGGGTTCTCTGTGAATCAGCACAGTCATGCCTTTGATGGAGGAGTAGGGGTTCTCTGTGAATCAGCACAGTCATGCTTTTGATGGAGGGGGTTCTCTGTGACTCAGCACAGTCATGCCTTTGACGGAGGAGTAGGGGTTCTCTGTGACTCAGCACAGTCATGCCTTTGATGGAGGAGTAGGGGTTCTCTGTGAATCAGCACAGTCATGCCTTTGATGGAGGAGTAGGGGTTCTCTGTGACTCAGCACAGTCATGCCTTTGACGGAGGAGTAGGGGATCTCTGTGACTCAGCATAGTCGTGCCTTTGACAGAGGCGTAGGGGTTCTCTGTGACTCAGCACAGTCATACCTTTGACGGAGGAGTAAAGGTTCTCTGTGAATCAGCACAGTCATACCTTTGACGGAGGAGTAGGGGTTCTCTGTGAATCAGCACAGTCATGCCTTTGATGGAGGAGTAGGGGTTCTCTGTGACTCAGCACAGTCATGCCTTTGACGGAGGAGTAGGGGTTCTCTGTGACTCAGCACAGTCATGCCTTTGACGGAGGAGTAGGGGTTCTCTGTGAATCAGCACAGTCATGCTTTTGATGGAGGAGTAGGGGTTCTCTGTGACTCAGCACAGTCATGCCTTTGACAGAGGAGTAGGAGTTCTCTGTGACTCAGCACAGGCATGCCTTTCCTGAAGCAGTAGGGGGTTCTCTGTGATTCAGCAAGTCATGCCTTTGACGGAGGAGTAGGGGTTCTCTGTGAATCAGCACAGTCATGCTTTTGATGGAGGAGTAGGGGTTCTCTGTGACTCAGCACAGTCATGCCTTTGACAGAGGAGTAGGAGTTCCCTGTGACTCAGCACAGGCATGCCTTTCCTGAAGCAGTAGGGGGTTCTCTGTGACTCAGCAAGTCATGCCTTTGACGGAGGAGTAGGGGTTCTCTGTGAATCAGCACAGTCATGCTTTTGATGGAGGAGTAGGGGTTCTCTGTGACTCAGCACAGTCATGCCTTTGACAGAGGAGTAGGAGTTCTCTGTCACTCAGCACAGGCATGCCTTTCCTGAAGCAGTAGGGGGTTCTCTGTGACTCAGCAAGTCATGCCTTTGACAGAGGAGTAGAGGTTCTCTGTGACCCAACACAGTCATGCCTTTGACGGAGGAGTAGGGGTTCTCTGTGACTCAGCACAGCCATGCCTTTGACGGAAGAGTAGGGGATCTCTGTGACTCAGCACAGTCATGCCTTTGATGGAGGAGTAGGGGCTCTCTGTGACTCAGCATAGTCATGCCTTTGATGGAGGAGTAGGAGTTCTCTGTGACTCAGCACAGTCATGGCTTTGCTGAAGCAGTAGGGGGTTCTCAGTGACTTGGCACAGTCATGCCTTGGTAGAGGATTGATCCTTCTTCAGAAACAGACCCCCTGTAGTTTGTTTTCAAATAATTATCCTGCTGCCATTTCCTTCTGAATCCCTGATGTTTGTGCTGGGATTTTTGTTTGTTCTGCCCCTTGAAGGCAGATGCTTTGCTTGGGGAGAACTTGGGTACACAAAACATCTTAGATACACCATACATTAATTTGCCTCTATCATTGCACTGTTTGAGAATATGTGTAACACAGGGCCCAAACACCAATTCAGAACTTAAAGGTGGGTTCAGAATTGTAGCTTTTAAATGATCAGAGAAGTTCCTGTTACATAACCAAGCATACCATCTTAATACAACAGAAGAATCAGCATTTATTGAGACTGTAGCTACACATTTAAACACATCTCTCAAAGAGTGTTTCAAAACCAGAGTGAAATTAAAAATAATTTCATTTGTAAAAGACTTTTACTCTGGAGGTAAGGATGCAGCCACATTATCCAAACTGTATGCACACTATAAAATACATTTGCCCATCTAGCCCTGATAATTTAACATTCTAAAAGCTAGAGTACTAGAAAGAGATCCTTTTCCTTTGAAGATCTAAACATTTCCCTCTTTATCAGGGGCTGTTGATTAGATGAAGCCAAGGACATTTTATTTCAGTAGGCAAATGGAGAGACCGCAGCTGGGTCAGCAGTAAAATGAGAAAAGAGGCCTGTCATACTCTAGGAGACTTTCTACTTTCCCTGAGCCATTTTAGGGTTGGCTTGAGTAGATGTTGATGTCTATTAGGTAGCTTTATAAACAGCTTCCAAGGTCAGTAAAATAGGGAGGGGGATAGCCACCAAACTGAGCATCTCGTCCTCCATAATGTCATGCACATTACCTAGCTCTGATGTAGTTCCAGACTGTTCCCTAGCAAAAACATCACTAAATCTAGCAAATTATCTGAGGAAAAGTGAACACTTGTTTGGAATCAGGTTCACCTTCCAAAGAATCAGAGTGGCTAGACTTCATGTCTCCTAGGTGATTAACACTTCCTCATCAGATTCCTCCTCATTCTCTGAAACAACAGAAAGCTCTCTAGCCAAACTAGTATTAGAACCATGTTCAGGAACACAACCACCAGAATTAGCTGTCTGCAGAACACTCTTAGGCCAGGAAATCAAATCATCCTTATTAACACATATAATTTGATTATCAGTTGTATGATGATGCGTCTTTTTTTTTCTTTCTTGTGAACTTCGCTACCCCTAAATGATTTTGTTCTCCCATACCTGTACCATGTACTGGAACAACCACAGAGCATGTGTGTAACCCCATTTCATAGTGAACCATCCACAAAGCACTGAATAGAGGAGAAGCCAAGCACCGGACAGTTGAAGTAAATGGGCAAAGTTTATTGTGTAAATCCAACACAAAAGTGGAAAAAGTTTTCTTCCTAAATATTCTTGATTTAAAATGGTTCTCATCTTTGGTTAAAGTCACATCTAAATAGTTAATTTCTCGAAGGCCAATTTCATAGGTAAACTTTAAAAAGTCAGTAGTATCACCTATGTATTGTATAAACTCATCTAACTTATCTTTGGTGTCTATCCATAAAATAACTATATCATCTAAATAACATTTGTATAAACACCAACAATCCTTATATATACTATAAAAAATAAAATTATTCTCCCAGGTGTTAAGCACCATATTGGCATAGATGGGAGCACATCTTGCTCCCATCGCTACACCACTCCTTTGTTGAAAATACTCTCCTTGAAAAATATATATAGTTGTGTTTAAGCACCATTTCCATCAATACAGTACAAGTGTAAATTTCATTATCTAATATATCACCAGAGGATCTAATGGCTTCCTCAAACCATTCCAGACCTATCTCATGTGGAATACAGCCAAAAAGATCCACTACATCTATTGTGACAAAAATAAGGTCTTGCTTACAAATCTTTGTTAACCATTTGTAAAAAGTCCCAAGAATCTTTTAAAAACGAAACATGTTTCATCATAGATTTTTTTCAATTTAACATCAATAAATCTAGCTAAAGGGGAAATAGCTCAACCTTCAGCCGCTACTATAGGATGCAGAGGGGGGATCTTTGTAGTTTTTGTGATCTTTTGGAATACCAAAAATGGAAGGAATTTTTGGTTTATCATTATATAAAAAATCGAATAAATCCTTATCTATAAATCCTTCCAAAAACAAATCATATAAAGTAGAATAAATTCTTCTATATCCAATATGGATTTAATTTTTGGATACATTACCATATTTTGATGTGTCCAAGAGCAACTGAAACATTTTAGCTTCATACGTTATATGATTCATCAAGACAATACCACCCCTTTTGTCAGGTTTCATCACCCTTATATTAGCATTTTCTCTTAACTGATGTAATAAATTATGTTTAATAGATGAAAGATTAGATAGAAATTTATTATTCTTCACTGCCTGTCTTAACTAATTTTCAACTAATATCTCAAAATTTTTCAATTGTGCATGAATAGGTGGATTCCAAATACTTTTCTTTCTTAGCTCATTAGATGTGTCTCCACATAGATGGCCCTCCCGGAAAATCAGTTCAAAATTGACTTTTCTAAGAAACATTTTTAAATCAATCACAAGTTTGCTAATATCACACTTTTTCTTAGGAACAAAATGTAACCCTTTAGAAAATAAACTAAAATATACCTGATCAACATTCAATTCTGTGTAATTAAAAATATTGAAATTCCTAAACTCATTACTTGTACAAACTACATTGTCTAAAAGACTCTCTTCTTCCACCGTCTCCACCTGTTCAAGATTTTCAAAAACAAAAAACAAATCAGGGGAATGAATTACCTTTTCCCCCTCCCCCTCCATCCATTCTGATGAAAATTCCCCTCCCTCTGGTTCTTTATTCTTTTTGATCTCGGGGGGGGGGGGGATTCTAAAGGGTCTAACTGGTCTTCAGTGTGCAAATAAATTTCATTCTCATTGTTATAACCATTTTGTTCAAAACCACCCCTAGAAGCATAATTTAAGGTACTCCTAGGCTTAGGGTAATGTACATGATTTTGATACTCAAATGTATCTCTATTGATTTTTTTCTTTTTCCTTTCTAATATTTTGTCACATTTAGAATCAATAACTTTCCTTAGGTCAAAATATTTCTTTTTCTCATCATCAACAGTAAATAAAAGGTCATTGGTAATACGCTCATTAGTAGTCTCAATTTGCTTCATAAGATTACTCATTTCATCTTCGTTGTTTTTGATAATTGCCCTTGTTAAATCAAAACCCCAGTCATCAAACATTTTAAGAAGTAAAGAATGAAAAGGTGAACCTAATACAACATTGTTTGGGAACTTATATACACGTAGGCCCTTCGGTACTAATTTCTGATGCAAACATTCTCTCAAATACATATTATCTATGTTTAAAATTTTGTATTTGAATAACAAATCATTCAATATGTTTAAGTTGCCAGCATATGTAGCAACATGTCCATCATCCTTGACAAAATAGTCCCCCAAATCCCCTCTTTGCTTGAGCCAGTCTTTTAACGTTAAAACGTTAAAATATTTTCTGAAAAGTCACCTTGTGGGTCAAGTGTTGTGACCTCTCTTCTCTGCATATCGTTTCTCTCACCCAAATTGCCATTGTTGCCACTGCTAAGAAACAAGTTAGGTATATTGTCCGCTCGATCCATAGTTCCTAAAGGGCTAGAATGTAGCCGTTGAAACACTCCACAAGGTGTATCTCCACTCGCCTGCCCATTTTGCAAAAAAGACTAATGAGCAGAGCCTGCAACACTGCGCGGGAGTGAACCAGTAGCGACCAGGGATACCTCTTTAAACTCGTGCCTGAGTAGCACTTATACAGAATAGGGATAGAGGAGTGCAGGGAACCACTAGCTATGAAGGATACCTCTTTAAATTCATGCTTGAGTGGCACTTAACCACAATGTGGGTCAAGGGGGAGCATTAGACACCAGGCATACTGTATATGGTATGCCTTAAAGGTGTGTGTGTGTGTGCATGAGTGACTGAAAGAATGTGCCTGTCCTAACACAATGTAGCCACCACTGTTGACTACCACAAGAAATCTTCTGGAAGTTAATGGCAATTCAGAAAAATACTGTGGTATTTCCTCATCATGGCTAATGTGTCTCTAAATCAGAAATCTCATAATCAGGACCTTTTTACCATGGCCCTTAACATGAGCATTAAGGATCTTTGTGACTCTTCAGGAATGTATAAATAACAATGTATTCTTTTGTTTAACTTACATTCCAATACAATTTTACATATTTTAGAAACATTTTTCTCCAAAAAGCAATAAAAGTATTTGATGAAGAAAACAGAACTTATGCTGAATGTACAAGGACAGAATGTAAGTACAAGGAAGTAAAAGTAAACTGTTAAATGAGCACAAACAAAAACTGTTACACCTGGCAGCTCTGAGATTACAGGATATATAATGCTCAGCATGTCTTTAAGTTATAAAATTAGCATTTAGACTTTTTTTGTATTTCAAATTAAATCACACAGGTGCATATTCATGTGTGGTTCTAGGTGCATGCATATGCTCAGCAAATGAGATGTCATTAATGACGGACGGTCTAAAAATGAAAGATGCTATCATAAGCATGTTCTGACTTTGAGTAATGAACACATCATTCAGGGAGATCCATCAGTCATGGAGTTTTACACCTACATATTAGAGAAGTACATTAGCTTTGTATAGTGTTTCTCCATTTTATAGACACCCTGAGAAAACAGAAGAGACACCACTATAGTTAGCTGAACAGCCATATTACTGCACAATGGTCTTTTAGTGGTATCAAATACAAAAAGCAACCCCCTAAACATTAAAGGGCACTGACAAGTTTAGCACAACACTTGCCATAAGGCCCTTAGTTTATTAATGCTTCTTCCATCCTTTTAGGAGGTACAAGTAGGAGTCTGGAAAAACGTAGGACTTTGCAAACAATGCTGCTTTTTAAGATATGTCAGCTGCATTCCCAGTGAAATAATCACTTTTATCCGCCATGCGGTTACATGGAAATCTCATACAAATGGTTGTAAGGTGAAATGCTTTGTTATGCAGTCCTGCCATTCTCCACTGTAATGTCATCAGGAGTAACAGATACATCCTACTTCAGAATGTTTTGGGTACTTCAGGCTTGATCATGTACTGCTGTGTACCACTGCTTCTGTCAAGCTGAAGTACAGCACGAAATACCCCCTCCCCATATTAACCTCCACATCTGGCACCCAGTTACGATTACTGTCTACTGCATGTTTTATATGTCCTAACATTTTCTGTTACCCACAAGAGATCTCTGTCACTCTGTCAACTTGGAATTTGGTGGACAGAATGAAGTGTGTGGGAATGTAGTAGAGTGAATGTTTGAGTGTCACAGATATGAAAGTGAGGAATCATTTGTGGGGAAGGTAAATGACTGCTTTGGATTCTAATATAGAAAGTTTCATTTATACCAAAATTTTTGGCAGTCCTAAAATGAAGGCCCCTACGGAATATGTGGTTTGTCCAAAAAACAAAGGCTTTAAAGGCAAGACTCACAAATGGCTTCTGGTTCATGGCCTGTTGAGGTAGAGTGAAAGAAAAGCTTTTAATGTCACAGGAGATATTGTCAGAAGGTGCAATGAATACAGTGAACAACAAAATCAGTGCAAGTGTTAGGTATAATATATGAAGGTGCTCATGTACTGCCAAAGATAATAACCAAGTTTCTTTTTTATTTTTGCTTTGGCATTTTGAGTATTTGTGTGTCCTTTTAGAGCTACTTTATAAGGTTGCTGAGTGTATTTTGAAGTACCTTTCCGTGGAACTGTTACTCTGGCTTTGTCATCAGTATGCGTGCATGGCTTCCTCAGCACTCTGACATTACTTACTGTTACAGGTTTGCAACATTGCCGCAATGTATGCAACCTTTCTTTTTGCAGACTGGGGAATTATAATGCTGACTATCAGTACATTCTTCTGGTATTTTTGGTTTGTTATGCAGACTGTGAAAGGCGGTTTCCTTTAGAGAAATGGGAGAAATAGTATGTCGCTACTGTTATCGTCAGCTTGATTAGTGCAGGGGTGTTTTTTAACCTTTTTCTCTCGATATATTGTTGTAACACTGTAGCAGTGGGCCAGACTTTGAGACTATGTGTAGTCCTTTTAATCCTTTTGGTTTAGTCTTTTTTCCACTGGTAATGCTCTTCACTAACTAATTTTGTTCTAGGGTTCTTTAGGATTCTTTGGGCGGGTTTTAGAATACTGTTATTAAAGATGTAGTCTGCATTTCATGATTTCTTCCAGCCTATTGATCACGGTGACTTGAAGATCTGTCAGACAATTGCATCTTTCATATATATATTCCTGTATTACGATATTGGTATGAAAAGGAATGGACCTGAAATCTTTAATGTGTAATCATTAGGACTATAACTAACAATGAGGAATGAATTTAAGGAACTTTTGTTCTACATTTAATCAATTGTGTTTATGGGAATTGTATTTTGTAACTGAACTTGTTTTGTCAGGTTTTACATTCATGATTGCATTTATTTTCCATTATTTCCTTTTTTCTAATTTTGTTGTTTTATACCGATCATTGCTTAGAATGTACTTGTTTTGAATAACAATACAAACTGTAGAGCATTTTATTGTATGTTTGCCTACTAAAATTCTAAAGACCATAACTGTAATTTTGGAAGAGTGAATCTGAGCATACAGACGAAGGGAAATATATACCAAGTCAAAGGCTGTGGTGTCATGGAGAATTCTCCGAAGAACAGTAATCTTGGAATTAGTATATGCAAGTAGAAGAAGTACAAAGGAGGTTCAGAAGCCACTTCTTTTTGCCTGACTCAGACGTTAGTTTTTGAAGAGTCAGGGCTCACAAGCCTGAGTTCTGGACTTCTGAGCTGCACTTTATATATAATTTTCTAAATTGTGCATGAGTCTACTTATAACTGCATAAACTCAGTTAATTATTTTAATATGTACTAGTAATTTCACCTGCTATGCATGCAGTCACAGCTTTTGATAAGGCCAGATTAATGCCCCTTGCTTCATCACTTCCTATAACACAAACTATTCTCTTCTTAAAGGTCATGCAGTTTAACAAATTAACAATCTGTGGCTTTAATCTTCCACAGTCTCAGAAGAACGTTGTCACCTTGTAAAGAACAAATGAGGTATAATGGCAAGTTCTTTTTAGGTTAACAACAATCCCATACTTGTCTCATATTACTGGTATTTTATCATTTATTTCTTCAAAAGTAAAATTATTTAATTCCTTTAAGGCTGTTTCCCCAGCAACACGGAGGAAATGTAGCACACTGTACATTTTAGGCTTCTCAGTTAATTAATTTAAAGTAAAAAATAAACTAAATTTCTGGATACAAAGCTTATATTCTTTTTTTAATGGGCTACATTTCCTTCAAGTATTCCTGGTGGTTGAAATTGGATCATGTTGCCACTACAAATTATATTTCCAAATACAGACTCTTGAAAGCAAATGTACTGCATTGCTTCAGCAGATTTATTTCTCTCTCATTGCACTCTGTGGTGTCTATGGGTTTATTACGATAGTGTGTAAAACAACAAAGAGACAATATGGAAGTGGCCTGACCTCCACAAAGTCTTTAATCAGAGCAAACTCTCTGGAAGAAAATGTACTATGTGGCATGCAGTTTACTGTAGCTACCTCGTTAGTATTTAAAGCTATATATTCCAAGCATAACAGGGTATGGACCTGCAACTGCAACAGATAAAACTTTTTAAACTGAACCAAATGACACTAAAGAGCAGAGAGCACTGTAAGTTACATTGGTAAAAGTCCTCTTGAATTAAAACAGGAGTATCCATAAAGTACACAGTAGCACCAACCATCTAAAGATACTGTATACATGCATCTGCTGTGTTTTGCAACATGCAGCCATTAGGATTAGCAAATCCAAATACTGTACTACAATATATCAAAATGCTTTTAACTGTGCACTCCCCTCAGGTGTTTTGTTGATGAAATATCATGAAAACATATGAAACCTCAGAGAAGTTTAGCGGTATGGCACAATGTAATTTTAATAAAGCATATTGTCACTGCCTATGTAGTCTTTAAAATAATGAACAAATACTGGTCCACCTGTGCTTCAGCTATGGTAAAGTTATTACCTGACAATGGTTTTCTTAAAGATGTGTAGCCACACACAGGTATAAAGACAATTATAACTTTGACTTATGCATTACTGTTGAAAAATGAAATGGTGTGCCATGAAACATAAATAAATTCAACGCCAGTACTTCCTTCAGCTATTCTGTTGAATAAAAAGACAAAGCAGGTATGATGAGACAATAAGTACTTAAACGTTATGCTGAATGGCATGACATCATGTTAAAAAAGGACTGAACTATAATGAATCTGAGAGATATATTGCATACTCAGAAGGCAGAATGAGGGAATTGTAAGAAAAGGCATTCATGTTATAACTATAACATACATGTCCACAGATCATGAACTAAAATGCCACTATCAGACCTCACTTAACTGACTTCCCATTAGTCAAACCTTTCATTTAAGCAAAAGTGTATAATAATACAGGACCCTCCTTAAAACAGTACCATCTAACTGGCTGCTCTGAACTTCTTCAGTATTGTGAAATAAAGAATTACCTGTACGGAAAAAGTGTCAAAACAACTAACCAAATGTAGAATTTGAAGCATCAACCTGAGCCTTCCACACAAACCAAACGTGTTTGCCAATACACAGATGGTTCAGGTGCTTAGGCTGTGAGACATTTCTCTGTGGTACATTCGGCTGGGGACACATGTCTGAAGTGACATTCTGCTGCAGAGAAATATGGCTGTTGTGAATTCCCTGTGGGCAAACACATTCAGAAGTCACCAATTTCAGGAGGCATTTGCCGAGCATGCTCATAGTAAAGTGTTTCGTTCCCATATGGTCAGTGCAAAACCCTTGCTCTCAGACACATAACAGATTAAAAAAACTGTTCTATTGACCATTATTTATGGATTCTACAGAGGTAAAATTGCAATTAATGGCAACCTCTAGGGCACAGAAATGTATTATCCTCTATTCTGATTTACCTAAAAAAGACAACAGGAAAGAAACGGCTCTCACAGTAAAAGCTGAGATACCGCCTTAAAGAAAAAAAAATGTTCTTGTGGAAAAGTAAAATACCGTTCTGCAGGTAAGAGTATAAAGTTCTGAGATTTTCTGAGAAAAAGTAATGACCAACAGTAAAAGCATCTTGAAAGACTCAATCATAGAATCTACCAAACCAGGTGGTTTTACCAGCAGATATGACAGAATGCCATATCGAAGCTGAAGTCCCATGGCACACACAGGTCTCTTCACAGGTAGCCCAAGATGAAGTATTCCACTCAAGACTGCATAATCAACATGTAGAGGGCCACAGTACTGTCTTCTAACAGGTCATGGTAGGCCAGGATGGCTGAATCTAGTATATTTTTAGTGACATAAGTGAGACCCAAATCAAAAGAGGTGGCTGGGATTCAACAGACAGACACAGAGATTACCAAACTAAGAGTGATGATGCCATATTTTGGACAAAAGAAAGGAACTTTTTCTAGTTGTCCTTGTAAGTGGCCTAGATACAGTGTTTACTGGAAGCTTCTAGACTTCCTATAGCTCTGATGAATATGGAAGAAGAAATGGCTGAGGAAGTGAAAACTGTCCTCTTTGTAAAGTTTGAGACTGACCAGTGCTCAAGCCACAACAGGACTTTCAGCATGGAACTCCACCAGAGGTCAAGAGAGCACTGACAGCACAGGAAAAGCATACAAGACCCTAAACTTTGTTATGACTGTCTGCAATCTATTACCCTTTGCCAAGTTGGATGAAGTAAAACAAACTACATTCAAACTAGACAAAGATTATATTTTTCTGATATCCCATCTCTGAAAGATCACCAGGATGCTTTTTGATCTATTTATAGCTCCATGAGGAGGTTTCAGCTGAAGTTTATGGTGTCCAGGAGAATAGTGTGTTCTCTCAGTATGTGAACTTCCACAATGAGATATTGAAACTGCTGACCAATACCCAGGCCTTTATGAAAGGAGTCCTGGAGCACAATTTACTTATTGGTCTGTTGTGAATGGAAGCAACAGATCTATTTGATGAGTTCCCTAAAGAGGAATCAATTCCTGGAATACCTCCAGGTTCAACTTCCTTCATGAGTGTCTGCCCTAGTCCTGCTCAGTTTGTCTAAAATAATATTCTGCTCTGACAGAATGTAAGTGACCTGTATGGATAAACTGTGCTACATTGCTAGTTCCCAGCCTACTATAACTAGTCTACAAAGGGGGTAAGATCTGGTTCCCCGCATTTGTTTATGTACCATATCACTGTGGTGCTTGCTGTCTGTCAGTACTAGTAGAGGGCCTAGAACCCAAAGATGATTTAGAAAACTGAGAGCCTTTATTAGGGCCATGACTTCTTTAACATTTATGTATTTCAGTCTGTCCTGCTTATTATATAAATAGTTAAAGATGTCAGATTAAATATTCTCTCATAAATACTGGGAACATAGCTTGGCAAATCTTCTCATCACAGACCCAGTAGTAACTGCTCCGGATACAACATCAGGAATATAATAATTGTAAAGAGGGTTTGGTTACCTGAGACATAGAGGATATTAAGGAATTCACATAGGTCTTAGTCTGGAAAGAAGGAAGGTCAGCAATTAATTTCCTCATATTATCAAAGGAAGTCAGCAGAAACTTTGATACGTGAGCCTGACAATTCACTCCTTTGAAAGCTAAGGCAGAAGCAGTACAAGCTTTCTTCCTATCTATGTCAGAAGGAATAAGGTTAGTTGCCAAAATATATTTGGCAGAAGTGGTTTTAAAGAAATCACAGCAGGCTCTAATCTGGCATTTGAAAAAGAGAAATTTGTGGGTCTTATATAATTTATTAGACTTCTTGGGGCAGAAGGCAAACAGTCAGGTAAACTGCTGGGTGCCAAGAAAGCAACCTCAAATAATGGCAAGACAAGAGGAGCAGCTGCAGGCTGAAGAAAATCCACCTGTCATAATATCTTTGCTGGGATTCTGGCATTTCTTTTTGCTTCCAGACTGAAACAACTGCTTCATTCTTGCAACAGTATCAGAAAAAAAAAACTTATAGAAAGGAATCCAAAAAGAACTGTCCCTCAGAATCTGATCCCCCACACCCACCCGTGGCATCGAAACATGAACAGCATAATTTAAAGCTAATTCCTGTCCCTCACAATCAGAATCAGAATCTGAGAGGCAGAAGAACATCTTTTTCATTTAAAATTCTGGGAAGACTGAGAATTCAAAGATTGCAAGGTATTAAAATAAACCCTTAGCAAAACACAGGCAGTGCTACCTGTCTAACTTATGTGAAACAAAAGAAAAATGCCTAGCTTTGTTTTCTTTTCCTGAGAGATCCCACCAGTAAAAAGACTGGCCAGAAGAAATGTTCCTTTCCCAGGAATGAAGCTCCTTAAAGTATCTCCCCAGTACAGCATCACCTGCTTTCTCGTCTGACACTGATAAGTGTGGTTCTCCCTTGTCAGAAGAAAAGGCAATCAAACAGCAGAAGAAGACATACCTGTCTCTCAAGTCCTTAGTGGCTTCTTCAGGAGCAGCTCACCAGGGAATGAGAAATTACAAGCTGTCAAGTGGGTAGCAAAGCCTCTGACAGTCAGTGTGGCACAGCCTGACTGAAAGAAGTAAGTTTTTCAATAAATTTTGAAAGGCAACCCCCCCAAAAAAAAAAATAATATCTAGTACTATCCTCCTCCAAGTATAATAAAAGTAAACATTTGCAAGGTATTTCCCCACTTGAAACCCTGTCTAAAACTGTAACTTAAAGGACTTTTTTTTAGTGACAACCACTAAAACACCAGTTCTAGCTCTTATCATGAATTTCTGACAGAAAAATAAAACTGTTCTTCACAAAAAAAAATGGTCAAATGGAAGATATTCCCCAACTGGTTACTTGGGTTCCTATCTCGTGATCAAAAATTGTAAACGGCGAACGCGTATTGAGCGAACCCGATTGGTTGAAACGTCAAAATGTTGCACGTGTAACATGGAAATCGCTGTAGGAAATATTTTCCCTTTACTTCAATGCAGTGCGATCTCGGAGTAGGAATATTTAAGTAGCAGGGGTGTGGGGTGCGCAGCCCTACAGCGTTTAGGTAAGTATAGTTTTTTATTTTTATTTTTTTATTATATTTTCAAAATTTCAAACATCACTCATATGGTGTCAACCATATGGTGTTCGATGTTTGAAACTTTCGAAAATATAATATAGACCCAGTTACTTATGTGCCCAGCCTTTGAGAAGTGCTCTACAACAGCTGATCACTCAAAACTTGCAGGGAAGATTGCTTATCAACAGCAAGAAGGTTATGAAGGTTTGGTGCCCGAACTACTGACCTTGTACTGCTCTCCTCAAGCTGTTCAGCAGCTTGGGTGCATGAATATGGTAGGATATAACTCATTTAGCTAAAGCTACTGAAAACGTGATCTAGTGATGAGCATCTGAATGGCAGCAAAGTTTTTTTGAGGTGTGATTAATTAAATGTCATTGGAAATGCATTCATTTTGAAGGTCTAGAAATATGAGGTGCATATCTGAATTACTTTACCAAAAGTGTTACAAAAAAAGTACCAATTGCTGTAGAGTCTTAACATTTATACATATCTCTGTCTTCTGTAAACAGAATCTGCACACTTCTGAAGCTGTATATCACATGTCTCTGAACCAAAACATTTAAATATTCTGACATTCAACCTATTACAGTCAAAGAGAAACTTAAAAAGACTGACATTAGTATTAGGCAATCAGTTTATAGACCATTACTAGCCTGGCCAAAAACATACTGAGAAGGGCCCTCCAGCCTCAACACTGACAACACAAGATAACATTGGTCTGCACGTATAGGAATGCTGTTATTTATTTTAAGGCAAGTACAATGAATGACACTCACTCCTTTCCTCAGTGGAATCATACTCGCTCCTCTCTTTCTTCGTCTCCTCTTCTTCCGTAACCAAGAGAACTCAGACATCAATTCTGACAATGGGTCATCTTCTTCCATCGAACCTGTAATACAGTGGCAGGACTTATGCACACACATTTTTTAATCTAGTTGTACACATTTTTATTACATTTCAGTAAATAATACACACAGAAGCGTATTAGTTATTCTTGTGTTTGATAAAATCATGCAGCCCTTTATTTTCTGTAACATGCATACATTCTTACTGTTTTTTTCATAAAACTAGGATGAGAACAGATGGACAGAAACACAGACAGACACAGATGGACCCAAAAATACTAGAAGCAAATTAGAACCTGTATTCTCTTATCAAATATATTTACAACAGAAGTCCCTGGTATGTAAACCTTCCATTTTTTTCTTTCACTTAAACAGCATGACTTTAATTTTAAGTGTATTAATGGATCTTATTTAGCCAGCAGTCTAAATATGCCAGTTTTGGAGCCTGGAAAATGCATTTTTGGATCTTTCCACGATTCTAATAGGACTGTATCATACATACAAAGAACAATGTCAATAACCCTGCTAAAACATAGCATTAAGCCCTGCAAGACCCATGACAGGCATTTTCTTAATTGTATCACTTGATCTACTTAGTGGCCTATCCTTGACAGGATTTTGGTTGGGTAACACATTTCCATTGATTAAAATTCACCTTTTTTCCTGCAAACCCATGGTTAAGGGATATCTGGGTGCCTGGCCAATACATACCATGATGTAATGCACTGGTTACTCAAGTACACTCATTCCCAGAATGCATCAGTCCACATTCCAGCTATTAGCAAGTCAGGAAATAAAGTAGGTTTGACATAACCAACTTACGAGTTCAAGAATGTCAAGAAAATCACCTGAAGAATGTAGCTTGAGTGAAGTGAATCTTGATATTAATGTCAAGAACAGACAGCTGATCAGTTATGACTGGAGAGACCCAATCCTAATTATTTGAAATACATGGAGCTTCACCTGCTCCAATGTATATCAGCTACATCAAAAAGCGTAGGCGCACAAAGTGTTTTGCAGTTCTGAGAGACATTTTAGTGTGACACAGTGGTGCAGTGGTTAGCACTGTCACCTAACAGCAAGAGGTTCTCCAGTATGATTCTTGGCTCGGGTGGCTTCTGTGCAGAGTCTGCATGTCCTTCATGCTTTTTTTGTGGGTTTCCTCTGGGTGCTCTATTTTCATCCCACATTCCAAAGACATGCCTCCGCTGAAAATGGGCTCTGTCCCAGTTGGACTTTCCCAGTAAATAAATGTTAAATAAAAATAAATAAATACAAAAACACTTACAGCTACCACATAGACAGTGGCCAGAAGCCAAATGCTCCTCTGATGGACTAACAGCTTTAAATGATGTTAAAGACTTCAGTCTGTCCTTTTTCTTTTTTAAATTTTTGGTGTGACAGTGAATAATGTCAGCAGCTTTAAAAAGCTGGTTTGGATTCTTACTGCTGTTCTGTGGTGGCTGTTATAGGTTCATAGGTTCATACTAGGCTATCTGCCCTCGGGCATTTATAAGCCTAGCCAGAGTGTGTTTGGCTTTCGCCTCCCATTTTAAATGAATTTTGCTATGCCCTTTTTCGAGGTTATTATACTGTGTCTCTGTCTAACAGTGACACAGAAGTGATACCTGGGGTAAACCTACGATCTCCCATCTACTCATCAAGATTCCTCTTGAAGAAAGTCAATGAGGGACTCTGCCTAACCTGGACTGGGATTTTATTCCAGAGTGAAGGGAGCCTCTGGGTTATGAATCTGTCCCTCCAGCATGTCCTATTTATTTCAGTGCTGAAGTTCAAGTCACTCAAGCGCATAGCTCGATGGGATTTGGATTTCCGGAGGTGCAGCATGTCCATTAATTCTGGGTTGGACATGGCTTTATACGTCAGGCACAGATCGCATCTGAGCAGGCAGTATGCCACTGAGTAGAGCTGGAGTTTCTTTAACTGGGCAGCATATGCATCTGTTTGAGCGCTTTGATCCTCTTGGTGAGGTACTTTTGGGGTCTTTCCAGTTGATGCAGGTGTCTGGTAAGGTACATCCCAAAAGGGGCTTTGTACTCAATTATGGGCCTGATGAGGGATGAGGAAAAGAGGCACGATGACCTCCCTGATCTAGATGTGAATCCCTTCATGATTAGGTGGGCTATATAAAATGTTTTTCTAACCACTTTGGCCACGTGGTTTTCAAATGAGAGATTGCTATCAACTTGGGTCCCCAGGTCCCTAATTACTTCTTCCATACTTAATGGATTACCACCTATGTGGTAATTTGTGGGCACTTTGTTTTTGCCAAAGGGGATGACTATACACTTTTTGGCGTTTAGCTTGAGGCCATGACTCTGGCACCAGTTGTCTGTTTCTATGAGGCCCTTTTGTAGGACGCTTGTGTTGGCAGGAGAGTTGATTATGGCACCCAGTTTGCAGTCATCTGCGAACTTGGTCAGCCACAGTCCTTCCGTGTTTGCCTGTACCTCCGAGAAATATATACCGAACAGGAGAAGTCCCAGGACTGAGCCTTGTGGGACGCCACTTGTAACTCGTTTGGAGTCTGAAATGGCTCCAGCAATTCTAACCATGTGGGTTCTGTCCTTAAGCCAGTTTGCAACCCATCTAGTGACATAGGGGTTTATATTTAAGCTGGTGAGCTTATCTATAATGCCCAAGTGGGGTATTGTATCGAAGGCTTTTGCGAGGTCCAGGTAGGCTGTGTGGACCACCTTCCCCTCATCAATGGCCTTGGTGACTGTTTCAAAGAACTCAACCAGGTTTAAGAGGCAGGATCTGCCCTTAACAAAGCCGAACTGGGTAGGATCCAGTGTCTGTAGGTCCCCAATATCTTTATTTATGAGGTCCATGATGATCCTTTCCATAGCTTTGTAGACCAAGCTAGTCAGGCTTACGGGGCGATAGTTTCCAGGATCCATTGAGGCACCACCTTTGTGGAGAGGGACCACTGTTGCTGTACGCCACTCTTTGGGTACATATCCTGTAGTAAGGCTGAGATTGAACAGTAGTTTTATGTTTGGGTTTAGCTCTTCTTGGAGTTCATGTAGGAAGCAGCCCGGGACACCGTCTGGTCCTATAGATGCTGTGTTTTTTGCTTTGGAGAGGGCGGCTCTTACCTGAGCATCTGAGATGTCAGGAGGGGGGCAGCACTCTGCTGGGATAGATATTTGCCCTTTTGGTGGGGGGGTTTTTGCACTGAACCTGTCAGCTAGGATGTTGGCAATGTCTGTGGGTTCGGTGCATTTTTTGTCATTTTGGACTAATACTGAGCATATCTGGGAATTCCTACCCAGGTTCCTAACATAACTAAAGAAAGCCTTGTGATTATCCTTAGTGTCCTGTGCAATTTTTCTCTCGAAGCTGGCCTTAGACGATTTTATGAGTGCCCGTAGTTTTTTTGCTAATACTGATCAGAGATGCCTTCCCTTTTTGGGATTTTGCTCTATCATGTAGTAGCTTCCTCCTTCTATTGTATAGTTTGTTTATGGCTGGGGTCCACCAGACAGGACACCTGCCTTTGGAGGATTGGGTCTTGGTCTTATTTGGGATTGCATGATCCATGCATTCCTGAAGGTGTTCATAGAATGCATTTATAAAGGATTCTGCGGTCTGGGCCGTATTTTCCACAGGCCCGGGGGCTTTGAAGGATTCCACCTCGGTTTTGAGGAGTGTGAAATTTGCTTTAGAGAAGTTTTTCACTGTGGTTTTCTGGGCAGGGGGTGGGGTCGGGATGTGAATATCCAGTGAGATTAGTTTATGGTCTGATCTTACCAGTAAGGGATACACTTCTGGTCTGGAGCATAGAGCCCCCATGTTGGTGATGATCAGGTCCAGTATGTTTTCCCCTCTTGTGGGAGTGGTAACAAGTTGTTCCATAGCATTTGAGCTTATAAATTCTAGGAACCTTTGGGCTAGTGTGCTGGAGCTAGAGTAATGTTCCCAGTCTATGTTTGGGTAGTTGAAGTCGCCCAATATAATGGTGTTTGGAGAGACCTTCATATTTTCCAGTGTTTTCAGGAAGGCCGAGTGGGGTTCCTGGGTTTGGGAGGGTGATCTGTAGCAGGCTATAAACTGGAAGGCAGTTTTACCCACTGTTAGTTGCACATGGATAGTCTCTGATGCTTCGTGCTGTGCCACCAACGATATCGATGTTCTCCATGCTAAGGAGAGTTTCGAGTGTGTGCATCTTGAGGTTTAGACTTCTGGTGTTGAGTAGCATTACTCTTAGTTTCTTATCCTCTGTGATACCTATGGAGGTGGGTTTGTCTTTTGAGCCTTGCCTAAAAAAGGCACTATGGGGGTGGCAAGAGCCTTTGCCAATATCCGAAAGCCCAGGGGTGATAGGTGCAAGTCGTCCCTAGCGAAGCATCGTGGCTTGTCGAGCATGTCATCCCAGGCTGACAGACATTGGATCCCCTTTGAATGACACCAATACTTAAGCCAATTGTTGAAATTGATCATCTTGTCTTCATATTGTGGCATCATTCTTGGTGAGGGTAAGATGCTACTCAAGGTCAGGGTCATACTGGCCTGGGCTACATGCTCAGAGAGCTCCTCTATGTCTCTTTTCATGTAGTCCAGGGAGGTATGTCTCAGGTCATTCACACCAGCATGGACAATGACTGAGTCATATTTGTACTTGCCTTGGAGTGACCTGAGTGCTTGTGTTATGTGGCGGATCCTAGCGCCCAACAGGCAGCTCACCGTGACCTTCTCCTTGTTCAGCCTGGTGAGTGGGAAGTCAGTGTGCCTGACGATAGAGTCACCTATTACATGTGTATCAGGTGTGTTGTTTAGCCTTAAGGGCTGTGACTGTTCGGCACACTGGCTTTGTGAGCTATGTGTTGCACGTGTTTTGTTTTGGGGTAGCGGTTGCTTGGGTGTCTGCTTTGGAGGTCTCTGCTGCTTAGGCAGATTTTTATTTAGAGCCTCTGAGTATGTTTTTGTGTGTTTATGTGTTTGGTTTGCTGTCGTGGTAGGTCTATGTGAGACTGGAATTGTAGTGAGTGTGGTTTCCTTCTCCTCCTGACTGGTTATGCCAGTACTGAGTTGAGAGAGCTTAGCCTCCAGTTTGGCTATATGGTTGCATCTCTCACATGTGTTGGAATTTGTTGGGAGGAGGAGAGAGTTGTCTGTGTACATGAGGCAGTTGTAACATTGCCTCAAGATTCCCAGATTCACCAGCTGGACCGGAGAGGAGATTGACAACTGTCCTTTGGACATGCTAGTATAGTATTGGGAATTCCTTTATAATTGAAAAAAGGGCCAATGGGGAATAAGGTACTCAAGGGGAGTTTGTGAGGGTGTAGTGCTTTTAATTTTTTAGTGATGACTTATATAATTGCTTTAGTGAGCAAGTGCCAGGCTTTAGAGTAGGAATAGGGTGTTTATTATGAGAACTAGATCAGTTCTAAGGGACAAAGTGAAGAGCAGACTTTGTGGAGCTGAGAATGGTTTAAACCCAATTAAGCGGAGCTGCCCGATGCTGTGCTATGCGCAAAATTGCGCAAAGCTGCACCAAAGCGGGTTTTATACAGGGGGACTTGAAAGAGCTAGAAATTGGCCCAAAATGGCCAATAGACTACCAGATTCTTGTGCTGGGAACACTCCTCCAGGGATAGATAGGCTGCTCTAAGCTCCCCACTGCCACTGGTGAACAAAGAAGCCTCTCTTTATCCAAGAAAGGAAATGGGCAACACAGGAACTGTGCTCTAATGCAAGTCTAGAGAAAAGCAACTCCAAGCCATGCATAACAATATTGTCTTTTTCTCCATTTCAGAGCATAATCAGCAAACCTCAAGTACTACATCACACTATTAGACAAGAAATACAAAAATATGTACTTGCTTGACTTATTAGGAACTCTCATACCTACTGCTGATGGAGGGTTACTCATCTACAGGGAAATGGTGGGAGGGTATTCCTGGGCCGTCAAGAAGGGGCCTCCAGTACATCAATTTATATGGTAAAGACATATTATACACAACAGAATCTTTCTTGATAGGTCCTTTTTTTGGAATGAGTCAACAGTACAACTATCAAAATGGAGCACTGCATAGGAATGCCTGAGGCCAGAGCTTATGACAAAAGACTTCCTAAATGTGATTCAACTTCTTGAGTCATAGTCAAGATAAAACTGCATGGTGAAACCATTTGACCATAACACAAATGTTAACTGAGACATTCTTTAAAAACTGTGACAGAAACATTCTTGAAACAAGCACTGGAAGTAGACACACCTTTGGTGGACTGCGGTCTGAATATAGTACTTGTTAAAAGAAAAAATTAACAAACTGAAAGCAAGCAAATAAAACAAATGACAATCTGGTTGGAAAGTATCTGCTCTGCAAACTCTAGCTCTTCTCTTTCTGACGCAAAGGAGATGAACAGCTGGTGACAGCCTTTCTGAATCTGTGTGCTTCCTCAGGTTACAATCAGCTGACTATGCACATCCAAGGTGTGAAGATCTCTTTCTTCCTTGGTTTCCACCACTGTGGCTAACACAAAAGGAGACTAATACACTGATTTAGTGAACCTCCAAAACCACTTTGAAAGAAAGCATGGGTTTATCTTAAGGGACACTCTGTCCTTGTGAAAAATACGGTTCCTTAGATAGGAGGAACCTAAAACTGTATAATGAGATGAAAAGAGCTGATGGTCATCAAGAAAGAACGTGTTGCATCAAATCAGCATCAACACTGCCAATTTCTGGTGGAAGAATGGGTTTCTCAACGGGGAAGAAGGAAATGCAGCACTCCCACTCCCTTATAAAATTGTTTGAGCTCTCAGGTTTAACTGGAAAGTGACAAAATGAGGTGGTACAGGGTACAAATCAGCTCAAGCTGAGAACCATTTCCACTGGCAGGCATAGGCCTCTCAATTTGATTGCAAGCATAATCCTATGCAGCATGATCATCTGGAAACAGATGGACCAGCCATGGTGAGTGATGCTGATAAGGTCCACAAAAGGTCAAAACTTGTCCCAATCTCTTCAGTATGAGGAAGAACTGGGAGTAAAATTCCCATTCATCCTCCTGCATCAGGACTGCCTCTGCATTTCTTTTTAGCTGTACTGACTGCACCTCTCCCAAGTCTGACCTACAGACTGACCTTTTGGCCCTGTTATGCTAAAAATATTACTCAGCTGTTCCTGCTGCTAAGCCTGTCACTCCCTCAAAAGATCTGGAGTGTGTATAATGTTTTACAGTTAAAGGAAAGAGTGAGAAAGTACTCAGCAGAAGTACATCACTCCACGCACTTTCAAAGCTCATATAATCAAACACCCATCAGTATCTGCCTTCACAATGAAGATTTGCAAGAGGCTTTAGGAGTTTGTTTTCTGCACAAAATATATTAGTTATCCCCAGATTACTTAAAGGACAGACAGAGGGTGATGGATTATGAAGTTTTTACTCTTTAGCTGGTTTGCCAGTTTGTCTTATTTTAAACATTGGTTAACTGAATAACTGGGGCTGGTCTACAGACCCTTTTAGCCACAACGTCAGCATGCTCTTGGGACAAGGGCTGTTACTTATCTGGTACATTATATCATGGTGTGCACCTATGGTGTGTATGCTTTGTTTATTTGCACCTTGGTACAGTTTTAAAAGAAAATATTCCACAAAAATAGTTGTTCAGTAACTGGATGCATTGTATGTAAATCAGTTGTTTATCTAAGAAAATAAGGCATGCCAGGTGAATTTGTCATGGTCTGTAAAATTTACTTATGAAGCCGAGAGACCTATAAAAACATGTGCTTTTCTCCATATGATACCCCACCGTATGCACCTGTAGACATGTATGTAAACCACTGTGAATGAATGTGCATTTCTTTTGCCATCTCAAATTTACAGAAGACCTGTGATTTGCCTTTCCTACAAGTCCCCATGCATGATGGAGGGGGTGATCACTGTCAAGTTGCAAACATTCCTTCATTTCCTTTTGCAGTATAAACAAGTTATGAAGTCCTATTGGATGAAAACAGAAAAAAGGAAAGAAGGAACTTGTAGTGGGGAAATTAGTCGGGTGAAAAACTGCATCATATTGTATGAGAAGCTGCCAGAATGACCGTGAACCATGTGTAATTAACTAAGTAAAGATTTTGGGAAAGAGTGTGTCTGTGCTGGACTCCCATATGTATCAGCAGGTGGGCCTTTCCCAGTAAATACCAGGACCAGATAATGAGCAGCCTTAAATCCATTGGAAGTAATCTACTTAAAACCTTCCAGTAAATACGAGGACCAGATAATGAGCAGCCTTAAATCCATCGGAAGTAATCTACTTAAAACCTTCCAGTAAATACGAGGACCAGATAATGAGCAGCCTTAAATCCATCGGAAGTAATCTACTTAACCCTTCCAGTACATACGAGGACTAGTTAATGAGCAGCCTTAAATCCATTGGAAGTAATCTACTTAAAACCTTCCAGTAAATACGAGGACCAGATAATGAGCAGCCTTAAATCCATCGGAAGTAATCTACTTAAAACCTTCCAGTAAATACGAGGACCAGATAATGAGCAGCCTTAAATCCATCGGAAGTAATCTACTTAACCCTTCCAGTACATACGAGGACTAGTTAATGAGCAGCCTTAAATCCATGTGAGCAATCTACGTAACCCTTCCTGATGTCTGATTTACAGTTTTAACTTAGTTTTAGTCATTTCTTTTCAAACTATATAGGATGGTGAGGGTCATCTATAACTGAACCAATGTCTACAGCATAACCAGTTAGTGAAACACTTCATTCTGTTGATCATTCTGACATGCAGCAGACATTTGCTTATGGTGACACTATTGGAATGGAAGAAAGCAATGAACTACAACAGAACAGAGCAAATATCACAAATATATAAAATGATGCTAATGGTATGTCTGCTAGGACCCACATGCAACAGCTGAAATCCAAGTTCTTGTCCTGAACATATGACATCATTTTGTGCCCAAAGTACCGGCACACTGCAACCATAAAGGCATTCTTTCATTCAAAAGCAGTGGGGAAAAGGTGCCATAAACCGAGGGATGTGGTAAAATAAACAGGCAAAAATCTTGCACAATGCACTATAACACTGTGGACTGGATCTTGCTAAAGAAAGTACAGGAAGGAAAAGGGGAAAAAAAACACAATAACAATGGACTCAAGTGTGACCAAGGCCTGCAATGAAGCATTGGGTAACTCCAGCAGAAAGACAAGAACATATGGGATGTAACAATGCATCACAGACAACTAAGCTGGAATGAAACTCTGCAGTTATAAGGCAATGATTATCCTTGATGTCTCCGAAAATAAGACCAAACAAAATATATAGAACTGGAAACATATGCAAGATAGAACAGAAAATAGTGACATTTAAATCACTAAAGGTATGGTGACTTGGTATGACAAGGAGTTCTGCAGTAATTAAACTCATGTCATGGATGAGCAAGCATTTAGGACTGTTGCTTTTTGAATGCAATTCTAAACTCACCAGTATCAGAGAGCTGGTCCTGTGTTTGTACCCTCAGTATCCTCTGTATATTGTGCGGTCTTGTTGGGGTTTCCTGTAAAATACAATAGTAAAAACTTCAGTGATATTTGAAGAGAGGATGTCAGGTTACAACTATATCTCCAACATGTCTGTACTTACTAATAAAGACATCCAGCTGACCCTAACTATAGAGATAGCAAATACTTTTCAGAGTGGACTGGATAAAGTTCTGCCTAGCCTATATCATGTGCTTCAAGACATAATTTGCCTAGCTGCCCATCACCTAAGGGCATACAGCTGTCTTCATGTTGGGTAGGAGACAAAATTTTCAAATGGCCACATGTTGATGTACATTTTATCAAAACTGGCTACTGAAATTCACTAAACAGAAGATTTTTAAGTGCACTTGTTTATCAGCAGCATAAACCCTCCAATATATAATTATCCCAAAGTAACAAACTCAAAGAAAAAGAAGGCCATTGTTTTTTTTTCTTCTGCAAAACAAAGTATTTGCTTTACCCAAAAATTGGACATGCACAGCCTTCAATGAATTTAGCATTCAAATGGCCATTTTTGAGCATATTTAAACTGAACAGTAGCTTTTTGAACACCTGTCTGCATCCTCTTCTCCCAAAAATAAGAAAAGGCTATTCAATGCTCAAGCAACTTTGCATCTGGCTTTTGTTTTATTTCTAACTTTTGCTTATCAGATTTGTTTCCTTTCTTCCTTAATCTCAGCATCACCATTTTCTAGGTACTGCTTGGACGTGGAATTCTATATGAGGCAAAAGCACTTTACGTATTAAATGGGTATTGCTATATAATTAAAGACAATGTTAACAGATAGCTTTTTGTATACTAGGAGTATTAAAATATCTAAATTGAAGCTGGAGAAAGCTAGTGCATGCCTCCAGGGTACAGTGTCTGCATATACTAACAGTGACATGGCTTCCAGTCGTGGTCTGGTTGTTAAATAGTCAGCCATGGAAGGAAAAACTGAGGAGATGAAGGTTTATACTCAGTCCTCCAGGATAGAAGTTATGGATAACCACCTAAGAATTGCCTTCAAACTCCAAGGACAGAAAACGCTAAGATCCACCCTTAGGGAGGCACAATGACAACTCATCTGGAGGGAGCATATATGCAAACAAGACAAGCTGTATGACTATATTTCAAAGAAAACAACCGTAGTCATCAATGCTTTTAAAAGAAAAGGACTATTTTCACAAGGGAATGCCTCCCTACCAGTACCTAAATATACTAACTCCAAGATCTGTACTTTTCAGTTAAAAAAATTAGTGGGCCATTTGTGCTCCTTGCACTTCTACCCTGCCCCTTTGCTTATAAAATGTCTGCGCTATGCTAGCGAACAAAGACAAACACCCCAGGTAGGCAAAGGAACAAAACAGTTTCTAATCTTACACACACACAGGTCAGTAGGCAAACCAAATTCTTTGATTTTCACAACCTTGACATGGGATCACAGCCGGCACGGCCCAGAATGAAGTGGAAGAGGAACCCCAAACAATATAGAAATGGTTGGCACTGAGCAACTTCTTGAGCATGTAAGGCCTATAAACAGATGTATGGGCTAGAAATCTTGAGGATTTTACATGCAGTAGGATATTATAAATGGCTAAAAAGAATAAAAAGGCAAGTTCTTTGGTAGTAAGGCAATCTGCGAACATGTGGTGCTGCATTCTTAAAGAAATGAAAAGTGAAGTCAGTGTCAAGATGCAGAAATTTAAACTAGATGATGATATATCTGAAAAGCAATATTCTCTAGGTAGAACAACGTAAAATGAAGAAACTTCAGACCCTCCCCCCCCCCAGCACACAGGGATGTAACTCTGACTGAAACCAAGACAACCCAGGTCCAAATGGTGACAGAGGTGATTAACGGTTTGGACCAGGAAAGACAGGTCTGAGTGGCTGTTTCTGTCTCACCCATACTTAAGAGTGGTCATTAGTCCTGGATCACCACTTGGGTGACAGCTAAGGGGAGAACTCATGGAGAATGGGCCGACTGACATCACATTGCCTAGCAAAGCAGCACACGGAGAAACCCAGGAAGATATATGTGGAGGTATGCATGCTTTCCATGGTATGTAGTACATAGTGGAGCTGAACAGAACTGCTGCAGGAGTTGGGAGCTCCAGGAGTTTACATGGACAAGCTGCCAAGTCTGAGAGACTGTCCCCCCTCCTTATCTACTGGTTCATACCCTCCAAGGAGTGAATGCGCTGATGAGACTTTCCATCTAGGGCACAAGTGGGCTGCAGGGACCTCCCCAGGTAAGTGTTCCCACTCTGGGACAGGAATGAATGGCCTGATGCAGCAAAGGAAGAGGACCCACTGGACAAGGTCCTAGGGATGAGAACAATTCAGAAGAAAGCCTTTCATATGAATTTTGGTTTATGTGCATCTTTTAAAATGCCATTTTATACGGTTTCTTGTAGTACGCAAACAATTTCCTATCTGTAAACTACACAATTACCTATGCTCACAAAATTCTACCTATACAAAGTACAATTCACTACTATGGCTTTATGCATCTTGATACCTGGAGTTCATCCAACCAGTCAAACAGCAAAACAAAAAAAACACTTTATGCACAGGAGTGGGTGGGGTAAAATATCCCCCCCACACACACACACACACACACAATCTCACTCCCTCTACAACTTATATATACCAACTAGAGATTATGCTACACTGGGAAAGGGCAGACTCCCAATTCCCACAATTTCTGGTAGTTAATTGGCATGAAATACATTTCAATATTCTGAATGTTCGCCCAACAAATGTTCAATCTTTTGTAACTGTGACAGATAGACAAGGACCCATGCTGCCTTATATGAACTGAAATGTACAGCACTGAATTAATTGACTACTTTTACAACAGTAGTTTAGTTCTTGTACAAACTAAGTAACTTTAGCCTAAAAATAAAATAAAATATTAATTGTGTTATGCTGTTTTCCTATAAATATAGTAGTGTCTCTGAAAATAAGAATGCCTACATTTTATCAATCTTCAATAATTTTTTTCTTCCTGAGCTGCTTTTCATGTAAGACAGACTTTCAGCACTTTTTGGCAACTACTTACACCACTGATTAAAAATACCTCTCATGAGCGGACACTAGCCTTTGCTGAATGCCAGCTTTCTCCAGGAACACAGCTCAATGGTTTTGTATGATAAATTAAAACTAAAAACACCTGACTCATCTGAAACACTTCTCAGCCTGGATAACAGAAAGCTGCAAAGGGAATTTCCAGTGCACGTCAAGGAGTATGATACAGTAATTAAAAAGCTTCTTCATCTGCAATTAATTAATCAAAATGCATAATTAAGAATAAATGCTGACTGCCAAGTTGACCAAAAGCAAGAAAAAAACTTATACAAGATGTACATGAAAATGGAAAAAGCATCAGATTTAAATGCAGCATCAGAGTGTTTCATGCAGGTCTCAGCATTATAAACAAAGGGAACCATATGCTCAGCATGAGTGGGGGGGGGGGGTCTATCATCCTTCCACATCAAAAAGCTATGCAGGCAAAGATTAAAATAAACTATGTGTTTATGTTCATTTTCACTACCCACCTAATTCATCTTAGGGCTGCTAGAACACAGAACCTGTCATGACGACAAATGGCCTTAGGGCAAGGAAATCAGTTCTAGACAGAATACCAAACTATCACAAGGTATATGCAAAGATACAAAACATACACTGAGGGCAATTTGGAAATAAGTTAATCCAACTACTGTACATCTTCGGGAGTAAAAATTCTTAAATTAATATTCAGTGCGTAAGCCACTTCCAAAATAAGCAGCAAGTTCATAAACCCCATCCAAGGACACTTATCTATAGTAACCAAATAACAGCCTGTACTGTTACTGAGCTTCTGGTACGAACATTTTTGAAAGAGCATTGACTCCACACTATTTTTCTAACTAATGTTCTTTTCCTGCCTGGAATAGCATACATTTGAATCAGAACAGCAAGAGAGTAATACATGCTCATATCATGATTCCTCCAAAGTCCTGTAAAAAGTATTTCTACAAATAATGCTTTGTCAATTTTTCTACATCGAGCATAATGTTTCAAATAAAAAAAAAGACAATCTAAATAATCATTTATGAAGAGGGAAAGCCCCTCTGCACACACAAATGTGAAGAACTGTACCCCCAACCAATACTAACTCCATGATTATGCAGTATTGGAATAAGTGAAAATTGTTAGAAAAACTTCACTACAGCTAACAAAACTATGAGCTTTTAACAAACTACGAAAAAAAAAATCCAATACAATAGACACAAAAGGGTCAGAGAAGGGCTCCCCTGCCCACTGAGTGTCAGAGAAGGGCTCCTCTGCCCAGTGAGTGTCAGAGAAGGGCTCCTCTACCCACTAAGTGTTAGAGTAGGGCTCCTCTGCCCACTGAGTGTCAGAGAAGGGCTCCTCTGCTCACTGAGTATCAGAGTAGGGCTCCTCTGCCCACTGAGTGTCAGAGAATGGCTCCTATGCCCAGTGAGTGTCAGAGAAGGGCTCCTCTGCCCAGTGAGTGTCAGAGAAGGGCTCTTCTACCCACTAAGTGTTAGAGTAGGGCTCCTCTGCCCACTGAGTGTCAGAGAAGGGCTCCTCTGCTCACTGAGTATCAGAGTAGGGCTCCTCTGCCCACTGAGTGTCAGAGAATGGCTCCTATGCCCACTGAGTGTCAGAGAAGGGCTCCTCTGCCCACTGAGTGTCAGAGAAGGGCTCCTCCACCCACTGAGTATCAGAGAAGGGCTATGCCACCCACTGAGTGTTACAGAATGGCTGCTCCACTCACTGAGGATTAGAGAAGGGCTCTTTCACCCACTGAGTGCTAGTGAAGTGCTGCTCCACCCATTGAGGGTTAGGGAAGGAGTGCTCCACTCACTGAGCGTTAACAAAGGGTTCTCCCACCCACTGAGTGTCATAGAAGGGCTCCTCCACCTGTCACAAAAGTGCTCCGTGATCCACTGAGGGTTTGAGAAGGGCTCTGCCACCCAATGAGTGTCAGAGAAGAACTCCTCCACCCACTGAGTGTCACCGAAGGGCTCCTCCACCCACTGAGAGTTAGACATGCACTCCTGCACTACCTGTTTTTTTCTCTTTCTTCTTGTTGTGTACACTGTATTTCATATTTGCATTACTTTCTCTAACACATACAAGCCTTCCTCTAGCTTCTTCCCCTGTCACACCAACTTTGTCTCTTACTTTAATTTCATAAAATATGCTTTTGTTTGATACCTTAACAGAATTTGTTTTAGTTTGCTTTTGTTTACCAGGTCCGTCTGACTGGGTTTAGTCAAAAATCCCTTTTTAGCAGATGTCCATGGAGAAAATCTCCAACATATTACAAACATTTTTAAACAGGCATTCAGTAATATTGATTAACAGACTTATAATATACATAAACAATCACACGCACACACACACATTTGCAGTTAAATAACATTCATATGAAATAAATGCAACACTTAATATAAAAGATACTTATGCATTAGCAGATGAGAGGTGTGCTAGTGGGTTTGTCAGATAGATAATCGATCCTGTGACTATTGCTTAGAAATTAAAAGAAACTGAGGTCAGGGAAGAAAATAAGTAGAGCACAAAATGCTGGTACTGTACTTAAGAGGTGGGGTATAAATCAGTTTCTGAGTCGATTATATATATAGCTAGCATAAGGTTTATATCAGAAGTATTTAGGTGGGGGCATGATTCCGTGACAGTATGTTTATTACTTTCAACTTTTGCAGAATCCTCCTATTTCTTCTCTCTGCTTCCTTTTCTCTTTAGCTTTATTCTTGATCTTGCGTCTATATTTTATTTTAATACATTTATGAAGCAAACCACCCATATCAAAATGAATCTTAACATATATAGAAAATATTTACATACTGCAGTGGAGATCCTCTCAACACAGTTAGAGAGGTAGACATACTTTCAAACTCCTCAGTGAAAAACAAAAAAACACAAACCAAATTTACCTACAGAAATCCATTCAAGAGAAAAAGAAAATCGGGAAAAAATCTAATGTTTCTTCGAAGGCTTTCTACTTCATATTTTGAATGGCCCTATTGGGCATTTGTGATTCTGGCCAATCAATTTCTGCCTCCTTCCATTCTACTTCTTTCTCCTAAGTGTCTGCCGCCACGACTGACTTTATCTCCGGGAGGGAATTTAAACCAAAATTAACCTCATCAGCAACAATTTTGCTATTACAGCAGTGGAAAGACAGAAATGCAGACAGAGGAAGCTGGCAGGCCTCATATATCAAATGGCAGTGTGTCTTAAAATTGGTTTGTTCTCAGGATCACAACCACAAAATAAATCAGGATCCATGCTGCCATGTGTTGGAATGTCACATTTGCTCATGCCTGACAGATGGCATCTGCACAGCTGGAATGTCACATGTGCTCATGCACGATAGATGGCATCTGCATAGCTGGAATGACACATGTGCTCATGCCTGACAGATGGCATCTGCACAGCTGGAATGCCACATGTGCTCATGCCTGACAGATGGCATCTGCACAGCTGGAATGCCACATGTGCCCATGCCTGACAGATGGCATCTGCACAGCTGGAATGCCACATGTGCTCATGCATGACAGATGGCATCTGCACAGCTGGAATGCCACATGTGCTCATGCATGACAGATGGCATCTGCTAGTGTGCAGTTATCCTTTGACAGTAGCAACTCCAACAGTTCCAAAACACACACCTTTTCCCAAAGAGTAGTACACCTAACATTACTCTCTTCTTACTCAGTCGACTCTACTAGTCAAATCCACATCACTAGTGGCACACAGGAGCACTTTGTTCCTCTACCATGGACTGGCCATTCATTACCAGTTTTTGAATATACCGATACATCAGCAGTTAAAGCTAATGCTCCCTTATTATTACTAATTCAACAAATTAGTATATAAAATGCAGAGCAGCAGAAATGCTGAAAAGAAAGTGGGAGAATAACAGGCACATTCTTTCTTACTGTAGTAACTAATGTATGAATGAACCCACCTCCACGATAGGTGGTTGATTGTGTTCATTTTCCTCATCAATTAGAATTCAGCATAAACTTGGGATAGTCTCTGCCTGGGGGCATCTCACCCCTGTTCTGATGTACAACATGATATCATGTACAGGACACATCACATTGTTTATCCCAATGAGTCAACAATTTACCACTAGTCACTATTAATCAAGAATTAGCAGTCTGTTCATGAGACTTATACTGCCAACAAGTAATATACAAGTCAGCACATATCTGACCTACAAGGATATCCAAACCAGACACTGGATAGAGGAGATTCTTTAAGCATAAGGGGAATGGTAGAAGATATACCTGACACATAAAAGAGATTGCTGTCATATCGACTTATATGGTAAGAACAAACACATTTTGTCTAATATCACGGACCTTCTTTGACAAACATTCATAGTACAACATTAATGTAACTTGGCTACCAAATTTGATGTTGCCGCCTTTAACCTTGCAGTTTTGTATGCATACGTGATCTTTGTCTGCCTTAAAAAGATAATTTAAAAAGCATAGTTTTAATAATGGCTTCTGTTAACCTATCTCTCATTAATTCAACTTATGGGGAAAAAATTACAAGAAAGCATATTTACCACCCAGTTTGTACTTTGGATCAATGCAACTCCCACTGTTATGAATAAAGTTACACAGGTGAATATTTGGTTTAAGGTCTCAGGACTTTATTTATGAGCCTTCAAACAGTTTCAGGAGCTCTGTGAAATCTAAAGGGTAAGGCAATATAATAAAAAAGACTTTCAGGGGTGTAGAAAGATGTCTTCTCTTTGGCTTTGTGGCTGAGGGGATTCTGCCTCTACCCCTAGGTTAAATCTAGGGGTGTGTCTTGCCTCTCACTCTCTCTCTCTCTCTGCTCATCAAATCTGGGTATTGGATAAGTGTCAGATTTGTATACTTCGTTCAATTTCATGAAATCATTGCATCTTATGAAGACATCCAGCTTAGAGACCAAAAGAATCAGGTTGTTCTATTCAAACTGGGACTCCAAAGTAACTTCCGGTTTAAGCATCTCTCTTGGTTCTTCACTTATTGGTTTTCTTTAGGAGTCTGGTGCTCTACATGATTTCATTTTTATCTTCTCTCCTGGCAAAGTTTCAATATGATGATGAGTTAAATCTGTTCTACCTGTTAGCTGTAAACTAAAAAACAAAGCCCCATCTCTTAGTAAGAATTATTTTACTTTTGTCGTGCATCTCAGCAACCAGGCTGACAACAGAATCTTCAGCTAGGGCAAGCCTTAGGCCAAAAGACCCAGAGGAGCCAACTGGGTGCAACAGGGCTCCACACCTAACATGGCCCACACTTGTCACAGTAATCTGCAGTTCAGATCTGTAGCTCAGAAAAAAATAAGGCCTTCACTTTGAAGACCAAAGCCAATAAATAGTAAGAAAAAGCCGTCAGCCAGACAGCCACACTGAAGCTCAGAAAAAACTGCTTGGAGCCATTTAATTTCCTGTAGTTTAAGTAAAAAAGGTGGATTGCCGAACTTCAAGCAGATAAACAGCCTGGTTTAAATGGCATAGTCCCTTTAAAACCAGTACTTAAGGGGCATAGGCTCCTATGATTTACATGAATGGTTAAACCTTTTTACTTAAACTACAGGAAATGAAATGGTTCCAGGATCTGAAAGTGCTAATCCTTTTATACACTTGCTTTTACTTGTTTTTATTTTTTACTCAAATAAAGTGTGGTTTTCACTTGAATCAAGCTGTGTTTTATAAGCTTCAGTGTGGTTGTGTGGCTGACAGCTTTTTCTTACTGTTGGATTTTATGCATTTGGACCGGACATTCAGTGTTACTGGGAGTGTTTCTTGTTGTAATTCTACTGATTTCCTTCCTCCTGAGGACACACATGGCTGAAGGCAACATTATAGAATTGGATTATTGTCCTACTACTCCAATTTTTAAGTCGATACAAGACCATGGTAAGAGACTAGCTTGTTATGATGTTAATCCACTGCTTAAATTGGATTTTGTGAATATATCCACTCATATACAAGAAACTACATCAGACTTGGAATCATTTAATAAAATGTACAAAGAATTAGAGAATGGTTTGTTTAAGTTAAAGAGACTACAATGGCAGCGCATGTATTTAGAAGCATGCCTGCATTACAGAATAGTAATTAGTCATACGTGTTTTACGAATGTCGACTTATCGGAATGTATATTCATAGCTGTTAGCAAAATGGCAATCCATTAATTTAGAAAGTAGTTTCAAGTACATACAGCTTTTGATAGATTTTTTTTGAACCGCAAGAGAAGGAACTTCTTGCCTCCATTGAGAATAAACAAAAAGAAATAGAAAAAGTTTTCTGGGCAAATATTTATTTGACGAAGTTGGACAATTTGTATCATAATGTGGCACTTTATGATGAGAAGCTGCAATGTGTAAAGACTAAGAAGACTGAGAGAGATTTTTTTACGACTTTAAACAAGGCCATATTTTCGTATGGCCTAGAACTAGAAATATAGTGACATAAGTACGGCTAACAGGGTTGTATCAGAAGGGAAGGATGGAGAGTTACTGAGAAGGAATGATGAAGTTAATCAAGATACCGATATAAGTGATAGTCGAGCCTCTGTCAGTAGTAATAGACATCTTAATGCAGATGACAGGAAAAGACCAGTCTCTCCTAATGTGAGGAGCCAGACCTAAAAATATTTCAAGTATTCACCCAATTTTTTTGATCTGCCAGTGCCAATGCAGCAGTGGATTAACAGTCGAGCGAGAGGAGGCTCCCTAAGCAGAGAGAGAAAGAGAAGAAAGGCTTCAAATTAAGTGACAGAGTCCTTAATAATGGAACTGTGATTAACCTCTCCTGACAATATCGGTCAGATATGGAAATTAATGGACTTAACAGAGGTTTAACATTTATACCAGCGATTCCCTCTAAGTTGTACGATATTGTTGTGAGTTTGAAGTGGTTTGGCCGCAATGTGTTGTTACGTAATTTATTTGGAGATAATAATGAAAGCAGAAGTACACAGTTTAAGAAACCTAGTACGTTCATGCCCGCATTCAATGCAACTGTTGACATGCTTTTGAAGGTTTGTGAAAATGAGAAAAACGAATACATTAATTCCAAACATCTACATGATTTTTATAGCCTTAACTCGTTGGAAAGATCTGATAAATAATTAGGATATCATTATACGACCAACCGATAAAGGTGGAACAGTGGTGATCTTAGAAAAGACAGAATACATCAGGAAGATCAACCATATGCTCAAAGAGGAGTCAACATACAAGAAAATAAATAGAACTTTGTTGAACAATATTATACAGAATGTAAGGGACAGTTTAAAAGAACTAGTCATTACATGTATGTTACTAGAGGAACTTTATGATTATTTTATGGTTACACATCCATTAGAACCAACATTTAACTGTCTACTGAAAGTACAGAAAGACCCCATTGATTCTTCAATTAGACCCATAGTATCAGGCACATTTAACCGTCTACTGAAAGTACACAAAGACCCCATTAATACTTCACTTAGATCCACAGTATCGAGCATATTTAACTGTCTACTGAAAGTACACAAAGACCCCATTAATACTTCACTTAGATCCACAGTATCGAGCACATTTAACTGTCTACTGAAAGTACACAAAGACCCCACTGATCCTCCACTTAGACCCACAGTATCAGGCAATGGCTGGGTCATGTAACCATTATCCATTTGGGTGGAGGAACAATTAAAGAAGGCCTTACCAAGAGCTAATATTGTTTTAAAGGATTCAGCACATTTTTTACAGTCCTTATTTCAGTTCAACAATGCCCTTGAATATAGGAGTAAATATTTAATGGTCACCATGGATATTAAGAACTTGTTTACGGTGATACCTAACCAATATGGAATTGAAGCAGTAAAGAACTTCTTACGAGGACTGGATATTTATGACATCATTACTGTACAGAAGGTTAGTATTTTATTACAACTGATCTTGGAAAATAATGTATTCATGTTTAATGTTGAATTTTACTGGCAACAGTGGGGTGTTACCATGGGCACACCCTGGGTGAATAGTTATTTATTTATTTTATTTTATTTTACATTTGTTGACCAGGAGATTCCAACTGGATACACGTCCATTTTCAGTGGAGGCCCGGGGAGAAGAGCTCCACAGAATACTAACAAACAAGTATGATAATTATACATGCCAAGCAAATTTTGTAGGAAAACACATGATTTTACAAGACTGCATAGGATTACAGAATCAAAGTACAATATTCATTGGAATTAGAAGATTTATCAAATACCATGGTTTAAAAAGTTTAAAAGTAGGATAGTACATGGGATGTACTGGATTCCAGAGATAACATTGCTTGAGGCAAGCGTACGTAAGATAGATTTGAGAGAAAAATGTTAGGGTTTGTTTTGTGGATAGAGGATGGGTTAGGAATGGTATATGTGAACATTGTACTCGGCTTTATGCAAACATTGTACTCACACAGTGGGAGGAGCGTTATATTTTCAGTGAGGGAAGTGACTGGAGTATACACACTCCCTTTTACAAGAGATTTTTTGATGACGTCTTCTTCCTCTAGCTGGGAACCGGTGAACAATTAAACATGTTTGCACAATATTTGGAAGAGACTACTTCATTTTTTAGGTTTATGGTGTACTCTTCGGAGGTGAGCATTGACTTCTTGGATATTAAGTTAAATGTTGATAAACATAGAGGGATACAGACATCTGTGTTCAGGAAAGAATGTTATAAAAACACTTTACTTATGTGTGATAGCATGTATTTTGGTCATATATTTCCAACTGTGATGAAGAGTCAATTATTGAGGGAATCTAGACTCTGCACTAGAGATGATGACTATGAGAAGGAGGTTGAGAGATTAACCTGACAATTCAGAGAATGAGGATATGGTGAAATGGAAATAGAAAAGGTGGCCCACATAACCACACATGAAAGAACAAGAAGGGGATGACCCCTGTATACAAATTATTGCAGTAATGATCTTATCTAGAAAAAACAAAGGAACAATAAGTTGAGGGTTATGCTAACTTATAGCAGTGACATAAAGAGTATATGTCACATTACTAAGAATAATTGGAAACTCCTAATGGTTTCAAGAACAGTAAGAACTTGAAACAACTTGTATGAGGACAAGTATCTGGGTCATACAAACAAATTGTGAAATCTGACAGGATGGGTACTTTTCCCTGCCAAAGGTGTAATGCATGTCCTTTCATTAATTCATTAAATTAATTTGTACATCCCAGTACAAATCATGAGTATAAACCTAATCTTTACTTTGATTACCTGGCAACCTGCACGAGATGTCCCTGCTTCTATGTGAGGAAAACAGACTTCTGAAGGAGCGCATTTTACAACATAGTAGAGACATCAGAACAAGAGCAAAGCATAGTGCTCTTGCACAACATGTTATTCCCTATCCAGGACATGGTTTTCGTTTTGGTTTTATGGTGTTAACGATACAAAAGGTTAATCCCCGTGGTGGTGATTTAAATAATTATACAGAAACCATGGAAACTAGGTGGATTGCCGAACTTCAAGTGGATAAACAGCCTGGTGTAAATGGCATAGTCCCTTTAAAACTAGTATTTATGGGGCATAGGCTCCTATGATTTACAAGAATGGCTAAACCTTTTTACTTAAACTACAGGAAATAAAATGGCTCCAGGATCTGAGGAAGGGTTTTACCTGAAAGCGCTAATCCTTGTATACCCTTGTTTTTTCCTGTTTTTATTTTTTACTTGACTAAAGCAGAGTTTTCACTTGAATCAAGCAGTATATTATGAGCTTCAGGGTGGTTGTCTGGCTGACGGCTTTTTCTCACTGTTGGATTTTATACGTTTGGGCTGGACATTCAGTGTTACTGGGAGTTTTTCTTATTGTAAAGCCAATAAATAAATAAAAGGGCTCTTCCACTAAAAACTGTAGCAAGATGCTTGCTACAAATGTCACAAGCATCTTGCTACTGCCACACTAGCACGCACTGAGTCCATTTTATCTACCACATTGGAAAGAAAGTGCCACTTAGGTAGGAATTTATTCTTAACAGAAGGAACTAGTACTTACACGTTGCCCCCTGTTATAATCTCTAAGCCTGATTTGTTTGTTATGTACCCGCTGTTGCACCCTGTGCACCTTTTGCATATGTTCTTTAACAATTTGCATAACAATTTTTTAATCTCTCCTGCAAGTTTGTGAAGTGCACTATTACACTTTTAAATGGCAGTCTACTGTGCTATGGCCATTTAAGCCTTAGGGATATCACCCATATAGTAATTCAACCGGGGTATATCCTATGTAAGAGTGGAGTATCCTCTTATAGCAAAAGTGAGTTGGGGAAAGACAGCGTTAGCAAATAACTACTTGGATCTTTCCAGTTTTTACCATCAAGTTCTGTTGCCTTTTTAGCACAGACTTCAGAGTTTTATTGAAATGCTCCAATAACCCACCAGTTTGAGGTTGGTACACAATTTCTTTAACTGTTTTACAATGTAACACTGGCAACTCATGCATTATCGCAGACATAAATGTGGTTCCCTGACTTGAGGGTATTTATTTTATTTGCTTATTTTAAAAATTGTTTACTAGGGCAGAGCAGTCATCAAAAGTGATCAATTTCAGTCGCAGCCTGAGAATACAAAGAAAGTCAGAATTACGTTTAGTGAGAGAGATCAAGGCTATAATCTGTTAAATACAGTTATTAAATAAAAATGCAAAGAGTATATACGATTGACATATGCATTATTTACAATAAAATGAGACACATCTCATTTAGAAAGTGAGGTGTCTGTGTAATAATTCCAGCTGTATAATATATAAGTGGGAATGATAGGAGACTTGAGTAGAATGAATGGTGTTAAGAGTTTGTGACCAACAGGAAAGAGAACTTGCAGATTCAACAATTTGACATGAAGTCTTACTTGCTTGCACGCAAACCACACAATGCACACAAACACATTTACTTATGCATTTATAAACACATTTACTCATTCATTTATCTTCTGGAAATACTACGTCTTATTCAAAGCTGTGAGACAGGAGCAGCCTGTCATGGCAATCTGTGATACTTAGGCACATTCACAGACACATGCACTCACTCACTCACACACACTCGTGTGCACACACATGCACACACACACACACACACACACACACACACACACACAGTAGCACACTTGCACGTGCGAGTGCGCGTGTGCGCGTGTGCGCACACACAGATTACCACACTTGCGCATGCACGCACACACACGCACACACACACACACACACACACACACACACACACACACACACACACACACACACACACACACACACACACACTAGCACACTTGCGCACACACACACACACTCACATTTTCACTCTCTCGCAGACTCGCATACGGACACTCATGTGCAACATGTACACATATGCATACACATGCACACACACGTATGCACACACATGTGTGCATGTACATGTGCTCCCAAACACACAAACAGTTCTCAGAAGATCACCAAGTCATCTATGGGCTTGTCTTTGTGGTGTGGTAGGAAACAGGAGACACTGATGAAAAGTGTACACAGGGAGAGAATGCAGACTCCGCAGAGAAAGCACCTCAGCTGCAAACAGAGAGGACATGCAGACTCTACAGAGAAGGCATCCCAGATGTGAAATGAACTGAAGAATCAACCTCCACATGGCAGCAATGCTGACTGTAAATATATACATCTAGAAAATAAACTTATATTCAGGAATGAAACCAAGTTAGTAGCTGTCCTGGCAGACAAACATTCCTGCAGGATAATCTACTTTGTATTGTACATACAGTGAGTATGAGGTACTGTATGAATGGAAAAGAAAATGTTGTACATTTGAAGGACCACTGTTAAGTACACTAGTAAGATGTTTGTGGTCATGCCTTCTTACTATTGTAGAAAGTGTCAAAGGAGATACCTGCAAAAAGGAAAAGCAAGAAAAACTCCACTATATTGGCAAACCAAACAGGTCTTCTCATTATCTGTTCAGAGCGGGTCCTGCTGATGTGATATGCTTTTGTATACAACTCCCATCATGCTCTTAATCAAGATCTCTGTGGAAATCACAGTGCCCACTACTGGAAGGATACAGCAAAGTTCTGAAGTGCCTTAAAGTTCTGAATGAAACGGATGCCAAAAGAAAAAGAAGAGCATGCATATGTTTACGGCATAATGAACTGTTAAACAAGCCATACCTCGCGATAATGACCCAAGTGCATTGAAGGTTCTATCATGTACATGTAAAGTCCATCATCGAACATGCCACTAAAAACAGAGAAACACAGAAAGGGAAAGCAGTGTAAATATACAGTTGTTATGCTATACACTGAGCAGTGATTTCTGATGCACTCTAAAAAGTACCTGAAAAAGACTAAAAATGATACTGACTACCCTTTGCTTTTATATCTTTCATGTTTAATATTCTCAAACATTTATAATTTCATTCTGCAATTGTACGAAACAGCAATGAACATGGGGTTCTTGTAGAATGTCACTATGGAACGCAACTTACCAGTATGGCCACTGGATTTAACGACAGTCAATTACAGTACCCATGGCAGGACTCCGAATTACAAATGTGGATAGACCTGCAAGAGCCTAGGAGGACTTAAGTAACCATGATTAAGATTGCTAAAAAGAAAATAATGATGTCCAGTACTAACTTCCAATCATCTACAGGTTTAGGATGATGACATCTTTGATTTCAGGTTTTTACATGCAAATTGCAATAATACATTGCCCCAAGATTCAATAACACCTACACTAAGTGTACACTAAGTGTAAAGTGTTCTGAGTGAACAGACAACACAGGCATAACTCACACCTCCTTCTTCCTAATTTTAGTTTTTATACTGATTTTCTTGGAAGTTCTAAATATCGACAGGGATTCATAAAGGTTACCACAAAGTGTAGACTAAATGTACACCTGGTGTAATCCTTCTGAGTGGCTAAAAAGCACAAAAAATATGGTAGGGACGTTCTTGAATACATATTGTGTATACTTAGTGTAGGCTTTATTAAATCTGGCCCAGTGTATTCTAGCTCTAGCAATATTTGCCTTAGTTAAAACCATTTGGTGTTGAATGCCCTAATATTCAAATTCTTTAATGGCAGCAAATAAACATAAAGCAAACTGTAAAGTAAACCAGCACCCCGACACTCGATACTTAAACAGCAGGAAATTTATTATAGCTTGCTAGTACTAGACTTTCACCAATACAGGCTTCGTCAGGCAAATAATAATGTCATGTGTTTTAAATCAGCTGACTACTTGCCTGAAAAAGCCTGTACTGTTGAAAGTCTAGTACTAGCAAGCTATAATAAATTTCCTGTTGTTTAAGTATCGAGCGTCGTGGTGTCAGTTTACTTTATACTTTGTTTTATTTTACTTGATTTTTTAGTACACTGGCTTTATCTACATGGTGGAATTATTTTATATTTGAGCAGATAAACATGACCCAGAAGAAAAGTGTGATAAAAGCTGCAGCTTAGAAGGCCATTCTGTGGCTTTAAATCAGAGGAGGCAAAAACTGAAAACTGGGTGCTCACAAGATCAGAATGAAACCAAAATGGCAGATAAACAGATAAATACTAAATAGATGACAATAGGATTTGGGGATAATGGCAGATGAATAAATAAATACTAAACAGTTAATAGGATTTGGGAGCAAGTAAATATACTTACCATAAAATAAATTCCAAGACAAGAAAGCATAGATATGAGTCATCCTTGTTTTCAGAGTTTCACATCTGTATGTGTTACAGTTTTCTTCTAGAATGCTTCCCAAGCAACAATCATTACAACCTTGGGGATGAAATCTGTTAATGTGCTGACAGTCAGAAAGGTATAACCCAGAAAATGGGGCATAGCCAACTTCAGATATCAAAGTCACTGTTTCCTGTAAAAGGCAGTTCATGTTGTGGCCCTTTACCTTGTCACAGTTTCTGTGACGTAAAAAAGGGAGAAATGCTGTGCTGGTCCACTAAGAAAGCACTGAAAAACAAGGATTTTGTGATGTCTTCAGCCATGTGTCCCCAACCAAATGCAATGTCTCACAGCCTAGCACTGCAGGAAAATGCCTCATGGCATAGCAACCTGAACCCAAACATACGTGATGAGATATCTTTTCCAGGACCAACAAATGTTTTATAGTCCCTACAGCTTTTGGTCTAAAAGGAGTCATTCATCAGGAGTTAATAATTTACTGCTGATATACAGGTTTAGAGTACTGTAGCTAGCATTTATATCATATTAACTCCTAATGAAGAGCTCATTGGCCCAAAAGCTTGAGTAACTGTAAAACCTGTGTTGGTCCAGTAAAAAGACAACATATGTAAGGGTTAAGGTTGCTAGGCTGTGAGACATTTCTCTCTGGTAAATTTGGTTTGAGACACATGGCTAAAGTGAAATTCAGCAAAGACAAATGGCTGTTGCAGATTCACTGGGAGCTCAGAGAAGCATTCATAGCCATGCCCACAACTTCAGTAACCTACTGCATGGCTCCAAAGGAAATACTGTGCATTGTGCTAGTTGTACAACACAGTACATGTTTATGAACTAAAACAAGCAGAAGTATGCTGCAGCATGGAGGAAATCTGGCAGGCTGCAGTAGTCACACACATGCTCCAAGATGTGTTTACGGCAATGTTCCCAAAACACTGTGAAAGGCATAAAAGTCTGCACACACCATTAATAAAGGTATTGCTCACTGTACACATATCCACTGCCACTTATATGTCCACTGTGCATCATGCTTCTGATGCCTACCATAATGCCTACTATCGCAAGCTGCCTTGGGGGCTATGGGCATTATTTCTCCCTGTGCACTTAGTTAGTGAAGACATGACATGCTGCTGTATGCTTTCCTGTGTCTGTAGTGAGTTAGTGACAACCACATTTTCCTGCAGATAAATTTTACTTCAGCCACGTGTCCACAACCAGCTGTACTGCAGAGAATGTCTCACTACCTAGCAGACAGAATCCATGTGAGAGGGCATAATATCATTTAACAGTATAGATCCGCAGTGGTGCAGCAGTAGCATTGTTGCCTCACAGCAAGAAGTTCTCCCATTCGATTCTCGGCTGGAGTGCGGGGAGTGCCTTCTGTGTGAAGTCTGCATGTCCTCCCCGCGGTTAGGTGGGTGTTCGAAAGACGTGTGTAAATGGGCATGCCTTCATTGAAGGTTGAACATCGAGCTGGCACCTCAGCGTTCGTCAAAATCTACTGCCAATCATTAGCGGACCGGAGTTCCACTGTGGCGACCCCTAACCGGGAAAAGGCGAAAGACAACAACAGTGGATAGAGTTTTAGCACTCTTTGAAACGTCATTAATCTTTTCAGTGTACTTTCCAGCATCTTACCTCAAACAGGAAGCTCTGTCTGTATTTCCTAAGGCAACAGCATACCTCTTAACTGTCCAGAGTTTTGGTTTATATTCTTTATCTGTTCCTCATAAACGTTATGGTCTTTTTAGCAAATCACTGATGATTGAAGTCACTTAATAATGACATATATTAGAGTCTCAGACTTCATTTCTTTAAAAAAATACAAATCCTGATGTTCTAGCAACTTTGTAGTAAAACAAACAAAACAGAGAGGATTATTTACTGAAATTGCTGCAGATAGAAACTAAGTTTATTATTAATTTTGGAACTTTACATCCGAATGGTTTGAATGAAGAAGTAAATATTAATGTTTGATAGTTATTATATAATGCATATTGTTAAATTTATAGTGTACTGAATGTCATGTACTGTGTTTTCATATATATTTAATATGGGTGTTTGGCACTTTATGGTGGGGTGTGTGGTGTTTTAATTAGATGAAGTGTTAATTGGGGCAAATTTGGTACAAAACAGACTGTGAGATGGTGTATAATTATTCCCCTGAAGGCAATAGCCGACATACCAGGAAGCACCAGTAAAGTTTTGCAGTTCAAGCTTTGGCTCCATTTTGCTTGTTCTAGCAACTTTCTAAGTTTTTAGGAGTAATATTTAAAATCTGGCCCTATTTTTGAGCCTTTGTCCCCCATTATTTTAGGCTTTGTCCAGATTTCGTAGCTTAGAGGCTGAGAGGTATGGGAGAGAGAAAAGCTGAAGATGACAAAGTCTGTACAAAAAAACACCTACCACTACAGACTGGGAGGCTGCATGTCTTCTGACATGGAAGAGCAGAGCAGAAAAAGTCTTCAGCTGCCTTACAATCCAATGAATTTGGGGAACTAGCATGGTTCATGTGCTAGTAAGAGGAACTTACAAAGGTGTTTGCTTTGCAATGTTTCTCTAAAGGAGGCACAAATATGTAGCTACTTTGTTGATACAGTTTGCTTTTTTGGAGTGGCTAATTGAGTTAGTGTGCTTTCAGGCAAGATGCATTGCTCCTGTTCTCAAAGACAATATATGGGGTAACAAAATGGACAAGCATTCCAAATTATTCTAGCCCAAACTGGCAATAAATCCCTTTTTATGAGACAAGAAGTGGAAATGGTGTTCTCGCCAGTCCAAATATAGGGTCATCATTGTAGCACCTTTAAAAGAGGAAGAATCCTCTTGAAAAGTGTTTACAAAAAGAGAAAGGTTCATCGCTCTTAATTTCAGAAGTAAATACTTCTGGTTTGCAGTTTTCATAGCATATATTCCATGTAACCCATTCATGTCTCCAGTAGTCATAAGAAGAGATACAGTAAACTGGTGTATTGATGAAAATTTTGGTATGGGGTACAAGTGTGATATATGATAAGAATAAAAGGAAGATACAGCTATGAGACCTTCAGGGCTGAAGTCTGTGCTGGCTGGGATCATGTAGCTGTGAGGAAAACACTGGGACTAATGTCAGACATTTCTCTCCAGCTGTATTTTCAGCTACCTGTTGCAAAGTATTTTTATATATGCACTTGGCTAATGGCTGCCATACTAAAACAAGTTCACAATAGTTGTCACCAGCAGAGCGATGAAAACAGGTCTCATGGAAAGACAAGTGAGAGCACAATGATAAAATTGGGCCCAAGGAATGTGCTGTAAGAGAGAACCGGTATAACATGGCCCAAGGAACAACCAATAAGACAGGGTGGTATTCTCTGCTCTGAAAGGACAGCTTAATATTTTTGGTAATGTAATGGGCTTGAGGATAAACCGCTCAGTGCTGGAATCAGACATTATGCCTACTGTGGAGGAACAGGATAACTACCATAAATGAGACCCACTCTGGTATAATCTGGGATATAGTTTTGGCTGCAATTAAATTCCAGGCTTTATTCATACAGCAGGCCCAGGATAAACCTTAGTACATCATCGCTTGGTGGTCAACCAGCATAAAAGATGTGGATACTTTGGACTGCTTTTCACAGATGAAGAAGAGATGGCCAACATGTCAGTAAGGGTTACTGCTGATAAAAGAGACTTAAAGGAAGCCAAGACAGCAGACTTTATGAATTTCTAATTCTTTAACATCTGCCTGCCTTCTGCATTTTTTGTACTTTTAGCCCTCCAAATGGTACTGCTAGTAATGCACTTGCTGTATGCTGGGTAGTAAAATGCTTACCTAGCTAGTAAACATTTAAGAAAAAACAGATTACACTGTGAAGTATATATTTAAGCCATTTTGCCCATTCTGCTTCATGACCATCAAGCCAAACCATAATGGTGACCAGTTCATCACTGATGTAGTCATATAAGGTGGATGGCTTTTCCTCTGTCTACCTTCTGGTCTTTGCAGCAGCCTGAAACCTGCAGACTCCCTCTCTACTGCCCCACTGCACACGTATGCTTCAAGATTTGCTTCAACATTTTGCATGACGTTTGCTTGAATTTTTTTTTTACTACCTTGCAGTGTTCATTTATGTCCTGTATGTATTGTTTGCATGAAGTAAACTGTATGTCAGATTTAATTTTTACTTAATCAGATATTATTTTTGAGGAATTATAACTGTGATCTTTGCATTTAAACCTTTAGTTGTTTTGTTGTACTGTATTTGTTTATGTATCTGGTGTGTAGTAATCACATGGCTCTGAGGTTTATCTTGTTTCTGTATAGTGTTTCTAAAGTGAAACAAAATTACCTTTTCTCTTCTTCCTGCTAATTTAAATAGTAATGTGTTTTGGCTTTTCCAGGTTAGAGATCGCCACAGTGGAACTCAGGTCCGCTAATGATTGGCATTGGATTTTTACAGTGCCGAGTAGCCAGCCGGATGCCCAACCTTCAAAGAAGGCACGCCCATTCATGCACACACCTACCTGCATGTCTTTAAACATCACTCGACCGCAGAGAGGACATGCAGACTCCACACAGAAGGTGCTCCAGCTGAGAATCGAACAGGAGAACCTCTTGCTGTGAGGCGACAATGCTAACCGCTGCACCACCGCGGCCATCCTTCCTGCTATTTATTTATATTGTTTGCTCTTCCTCTCTCAGGTATTTCAGTTCTTTGTCAAGCTACAAGCTACATGGGTTTTGTGTCACACCGTAAGCCAACATCAGCTTCAGTAGATTCTACCCAAACACTTCATACAGGCACCTTAGCAAAGTAAAAGCAAGCTAAAAAAGAACATCTTAAGGTGCATTTCCCATGTATCCTGTTACTTGTACTTATTGCCTTACACTTCCATTTTTCCTTTTTTATGACTATGTTAAGGCGGCAGGTATCTCTGTGGCTGCTCTTTGCTTGACTGTTCCATACAAAACAGTTATAGCTCAATAAATACATTTCATTTAGGGTGAACCTACCCCATTAAAGTGATGGAACAACATACACTGCTTTACTTGCTCCTCTCCCACCACCATTTCCCCAACCAACCCACAGACCATGCATTATATTTCCTATGATCTCCCTCCAGTGTCACACCCACAAGACACACCTTTTAAAAAGGCACCACCATAGAACTGCATAACCCTCTTATCTCAATACCCTCACAGTCAGTACTACAATACACTAACTCTTAACTCCCACTTACAACTTTCTGTATAAATGCAAAATAATCCAATCAGTAATATATTCCGCCTTCCACAGCTTACCCTGTTCTACCATAGAAATGTTCATAGATTAGTACTAGGCTAACTGCCCTTGCGAGACATTTTAAGCCTAGCCAATTATCCCCTGTGAGATTCAAACCCTGTAAGTTGTGTGATCTTCTTCTTTCCTGTCCAATTCCCTCACCCCTACTACCAATAACAAACATCTTCATAAAACAAAGAAAATTACAAAAATACAAGTACAAGATGAACAACTCGGTCTTCACCTCAGAGTTAATAGTATGTATAAAAAGTCGAACTGCCACAGTAGAAGGAAAATTCTTTATTGCAAGGACAAAGTGAGTGTTTTCACGACCTTCCAGGTCGCTTCATCAGACTTAATAAAACATCCCATGCCTTCCTTGATATATATGCTTTCAAAGTAACCAATCAGTTAAGACAAACAATTAAATATTTATATCAGACTCAATTAATTTAAAAATAAAATGGTTTTATGTCTATTTATGTTTTTTCTATTTTTAAATTAATTGAGTCTGATATAAATGTTTAATTGTTTGTTTTAACTGATTGGTTACTTTGAAAGTATATATCAGGGAAGGCATGGGATGTTTTATTAAGTCTGATGAAGCGACCTGGAAGATTGTGAAAGCGCTCACTTTGTCCTTGCAATAAAGAATTTTCCTTCTACTGTGGCAGTTCGAATTTTTATACATACTATTTTCATAAAACACTTATACAACCCACCATCATATCGTATATATATATATATATATATATATATATATATATATATATATATATATATATATATATATTACACTTAATTCCATAACTTCCTTACCAACAAACTATCACAACCCCCAAGTAACTTGAACAAACGTATTTTCCACCTCATCAGTGTCAGGACCACTCATCTATATGATTACTAAAACCCAAACATTTTTCTCTCTGCCTAAAAACACCAAAGACCTCATTCAGACTATCTTCTATAATCTTTATACTCCTTCTTAAGAGTATCAGTGAAACAATCCCAGGCTCAACAACCCCTTTTCCTCAACATCTGAGCTATTCTTTTCCTGCTCTGGCCTGTGCACTCCTAAATGTCCATAGCATCAGAAACAAGCTAAACCACATAAGTGATTTTATTTCCCAGCACAATCCAGACATTCTAGCAGTCACAGAATCCTGGGTCAAAAAAGAGTTCCAAACATCCAAAACTTTCTAACTTCCAAAAAGTATATCAATGATGCCAGACCAGGCAAACAATCAGGTGGAGGCTTTCTAGCTTTGTACTGAAACAACCTAAACCCAAAAGTTATTTCCCTAGGAAACTCATCCACAGACTCCTGTCCTAAATGGATTTTCCTAAAATTTTCAACTCACAAAGCCAAACCACTACTGATCACTACAACCTATCTACCATCCCTGGCTTCCCTAAATAAATTCAAATCACTCATCACTAACATCCTTTAATAACTGTCCCAAAATAATAACAATCATTCTAGGTGACTTCAGCCTTAATTTTATAGGCCCTCTTTCATCCGACATGAGTACTTTCTTAGCAGACCTAGGTTTCTTCAACTCTTAACCTCATATCTTCCAAACACTTCACATACAATCTGATTATTACAAATATACCAAACTCCATCTCTGCCACCATAACTAAATGACCACTGCTTAATCACCTTTACAGTTGTCAACCATACTATAAAACTACCGCCAACATTAAACGCCTTCAGAAACCAGTTTAGCACAAATACAGACAAACTTAGAACCTTTCTCACAGCCCACAACTGGAACCATATACTCTCCTTACACGACCCAAATATAGCAGCTGTAAGCCTAATCAACTTTCTATTCTAGCTGCAAGATAAATTCATCCCATTTATGCACAGGCTTTATAAACCCACCAAAACTGAATGGCTACCCACTGAATTCAATCACCTTTTAACTATAAGGGTTGAAGCATGGCAAAAATGCAAACAGAACCCCACAACTGACAACTGCACCTCCTTTATAGTCTTGAGCAACCTAGCCAAAAAGTCCAGCAGAAGGCACAAAAGAAATCTCTAAACAAAAAAACAAATTACCCTCTTACATTCTCGCAGACACTTTTGGAAAGAGTTCAACCTACTTACAGGAAGAAAATTTCCACGATACCCTGTCTAGAAACATTATTCAATATGATACAGCAAAACTTTCTCCAGAGGCTTTCATTAAAGAATTTAGCAATCTCCCACCAATAAACGCCACACTTTTCACAGATTATGCATTCCACCCCACCACCATTCATCCCCCTCTTCCACTTCAAACCTATACATCTCAAAGAAGTCTCTGTTTTACTTGAAAATATTTCTACTGAGACCTCTCCTGGATCTGACAACATAAAACCCTGGTTCATATATCATTGCAAAGAGTATCTATGTCTTCCTCTTACCCACATATATAATCTGTGTCTCATGCAAAACATCATGCCACAGATTTGGAAAACTTCTCTAATTAAACCCCTCCTAAAGCAAACCAACGCAAAAGATATCTATCACTTCCATCCAATATCTATCCTCCTCATTCTGGGCAAACATTTTGAAGACAGTCTTCATGTAACTCTACCTCTATATCCAGCAATACCACCTGCTCTCCTCCAAACAATGTGGATTCTGGCCTGGACGAAGTACTATGGCAGCACTTTGGTCATTAACTGATGACATGCTGCTAAACTCTGATACTGGCCTCCTTACAGGTCCCTTATTTAAGGATCTGACAAAGGCATTTGTCCATATTAACCACTGTCGTCTCAAAAACAAACTAACTGAAACTAGCATCGGTCCAGACACTGCACCCTGGTTTAAAAACTTCCTCACTGATGGGCACTTCAGAATTTAAATAGGATCCTCCCAATCAGAGTCTGAACCTATTACCAAAAGTGTACCACAAGGATCTATTCTCCCCCCCCCCACCTCTTCTCCACAGTCATTAACAAACTTACTTGTCGGTACCCCCATCTCCTATGTATCATCTATGCTGATGACACAATTGTTTACTAATCTGGTCACTCTCACACTAACGTTCAATGACAAATCCAGTCAGACTTACATGAGCTCCACCAATGGCTCATAAACCATAAACTACTTCTCAACCCCACCAAGACCAAAACTATGCTTTTTGGAACTCCACAGAAAATTCACCAAGCAACCTGACTCTTGACTATATTTGACCTACACAATCATACCATAGAGATGAACTCCACCTTCAAATACGTAGGACTACAGCTTGATCGGTCACTAAACTTCATTAAAAACTCATCTTAATGTGAGCATCACTGTATCACCCTTGAAAAAGACAAATGGATACCCATAAAACAAAGATCTAACCTACTTTTTAGGCTTTCAGGTCTATAAACTACTCCACCTCCACACATTTACACCCCTTGTTGCAGCTAGACCTCACAAAAAAACTCCTCATACAACCTGAGACACTGCCCACAAGCCACACCAACTCTCATTGCTCCTAGAACCAAACTGCACAGCACTGCAAATGCCTTCTCTCTCAGGCACCTACTCTTTGGCAAACATTCCTTGTTGACATTAAGGAAATCAGAACTTGGTCGATATTCAGAATGCAAATCAAAAGTCCCTCCTTCATCCAAGCCAAATGCTCTTGTTTCAACAAGGACATGTCACTGAACCTATTTCCATTCCAAGTCTCTTCTACTCTCTCAATAGTAACTGATGATTGACCCACTTCAGAAACTAATTTATATGTCGTTCATTACTCTGCTTGATTCTACATCACACTGTGCTTGTTCACTGGAATGCATACACACATTTTTTCTACGTCATTAGTCTGAACTATTCTGTTATTGCTTACATTTCTGTTTTTTTTGCTAGTGAAACACTTTGTATTTCACCTGGGCTGAGCCTGAAATTGGTCCCCAATGATCAGTGCACTACCCTGGTAAGCAAATATAAATAAATAAGTTCATGCATATATAAATGCTCCCAGTAGCTGCTTAATGCTGCTGCTCTGCAGTGCACAACTTGGAGTATACAGACATCTTGACCTAACAGCTGATTGCTGTGTCTCCTGCTTGTGCTAAGAGGCAGTAATTTAGCAGGCTGAGCTGACTTCCACAGCCAAAAATGGCAAACCAGTGCTGGCTGCACACTCTTATCCTCCATATTCGCGTGGGCTGGTAACTGATCCCAGATCATATATATATCACAGACAGAACTTCATTCCTCTGTGACACACAGTTGACAATATAAATTACACGTAATTAGCTTCCAGCCTTAGATCATTTTAAGATCTGGCTCAATAATGATAGCTCTGGTATTTCCGCACAGTGCATTTAGGAGATACCAGCTATTAAACCATGCACACACTTTTTGTTACCTCCTATCTCTTGAATTCAGATTTTCTGTTAAAACTACTAAAGCTTTCAAAACATTTAATGTGCTTGGACTGTAAATGTTTAAAGTGTAGCTCCTTCATTTTTTGGTGACAATATCTGAAAGATTTAAATGTCAGTATTTGCATCAACCCAAGGAGGAAAAAAATAAGAAAATGGTAACTAGACACATTGACTGCATCCAATAACAAAATCTAATTCTGGAAGGAATACTGGAAAACAACAGGACATTTCTACACAGCCAATGACATTAGAAACACAGGAAAAGAAAATAAACATCTATACTTTTGTTTTTGTGGAACTCAAACATACAGTTAAATGAAAGACATCTGGAGTACTACGAAACTCAGTGAAAAGGCATACATACATGCAGATAGTAAGCTTATTACAAAAATAATTTAATTCTAAACTTGTAAAAACATTACACAGAGATAAATGTCAATATTATGCCAATAAGCTTATGAAAACTGGAAGTAGCTGAGCTAAGAAAATTAGTTCTAGACTGTAATTATGCAGAGACATTACAACAGAAACTGACAGACTGAAAGATAGTGGTGTGCTGTTTTGGGAATTCGCCTTTTTCTTCAGTATTGTGCTAACACTTAGTTAGTACATATAAGTTTGGAAATGTGGAGGGGGGGGCTTACCCCCTCCAAAAATCAGGCCATTCTACTAAATGACACAGGCATGTTTTGACCTATTACAATCATGAAGGTGATTTCTAGGATCATGGTCTTATGTTTCAAAGTAGCACCATGATAAACAGCACAATGATCACAGCAAAAGTACATTTTTATCATTGCCTGGAGTGGTATGTTCAATAATTAGCAACAAGTGCTGTTCATAGCAGGAGATCAGATAAAGAGCACTGTCAAACATCTGAGGAGTACACAGTCAAAAAATGATTCTTTATATGATGGAGAGGAAGACTGTATCAAAGCAGGATGTAAAATTATGTGATCACAGTTAAATAATGATTGATATGGCTTGCCATAGGTAAATAGGTACATAGGTAAGTACTAGGCTATCTGCCCAAAGGCATTTATAAGCCTAGCTGGAATGTGTTGGCTTTCACCGCCCCCTTGGATTAGTTCCCTGTGCCTCTGTCCAGCAGAGCCATTGAAGTGATCCCCAGGGTAAAATTTCTGTTTCCCATCCACTCATCAAGGTTTCTCTTGAAGAGTGTTAGCGAGGAGCTCTGCCTAATGTAGACTGGAATCTTGTTCCAGAGCATGGGAGGTCTCTGGGACAGGAATCTATCCCTCCAGCACGTCCTTTTTATTGTTGAGGTGAGGTTTCAATCCCTAGAGCATGTGGCTCAGTGGGATAAGGTTTTCTTTAGGTGGAGTATGTCCATCAATTCTGGGTTGGACATGGCCTTGTATGTCAGGCAGAGATCACCTCTGAGTAGGCAGTATGCAACCGAGTACAGCTGGAGTTTCTTCAGTCGAGCTGCATAGGGCATCTGTTTGAGGCCAGTGATCCTCTTGGTGAGGTACTTCTGTGGTCTTTCCAGCTGTTGCAGGTGTCTTGTAAGGTACATCCCAAATGGGGCATTGCACTCTATGATGGGTCTGATCAGTGATGCGTAAAGGAGCACAATGACCTCTTTCAATCTGGATGCAAACCCTTTTGTGATTAGGTGGGCCACATAGAAGGATTTTCTAACCACTTTAGCAATGTGATTATCAAAGGCGAGATTTCTGTCTACTTGGGTCCCCAGATCCATTATTACGTCTTCTGTATTTAGGGGGATACCACCTATGTGGTATTTTGTGGGTACTTTGTTTTTTCCAAAGGGGATGACTATGCACTTTTTGGCATTTAGCTTGAGGCCATGGTTTTGACACCAGGTATGTCTCAGTGACACCCTTTTGGAGGATGTCTGTGTCAGCCGGAGAGTCAATTATAGCCCCTAGTTTGCAGTCATCTGTGAACTTGGTCATCCATAGTCCTCCTGTGCTTGCCTGTACCTCTGAGAAGTATATGCTGAACAGGAGGAGTCCTAGGACTAAGACCTGGGGAATGCCACTTGTAACCAGTTTAGAGTTAGACCTAGCTCCCGCAACTCTTACCATGTGAGTTCTGTCCATGAGCCAGGTGGCAACCCATCTCGTGATGTAGGGGTTTATGTTCAGGTGAGTTTGTCTATAATATAGTATGTCCAAAATGAACACAGTTACTTATAATCACAAAATTTATTTACAGCAAAGCTTTTGGGATTCCCCTTCCTCAGTGCTACAATAAAAACATTTCATGAATCAATTATATATTAAAAAACAATCATGTGGCACAGCCAACCAATAAGAACAACATTTCAATAAACAATTATGAGATCTCAACTCAATGTAATTTATGTTGCTTTTTAAATAAAACAGGTTTAAAACTTACTGTGCTATTAATTCCTGGGTAAACATCTGCTTGTAATCTTGTGATCCAACAATACTCTATATTCTCCAGTATGTTATTAATGTCACCCCCTCTCATATCCTTCTTTATTGTCTTCATCACTCTAAATTTAAAGGTATGGTTATTAGTATTATTATTTATATGTTTTGCCAATGCATTGGTGGATACATCCCTTCTAATTTCTCATTTGTGTTCTATGATACGGTTCTTTAATTTTCTACTGCTTTTACCTACATAAAATGAGGGACGCAAGTGGCCAAATAGACTATATAAGTTGTAATGCAGTTAGCATAGCAATCAAAATTATAGTTATATCTAGTGACTGGATGAGTAAATTTAGTATCCGATATCACATCTTCGCAACAACTACAATTATGACAGGGAATTGTACCTTTCCTATTACTTGTAATACTGCTATTATTCTCATTAGGTCCAAAATCTTTATAGCATAATTTCTGCTTAAGGCTTCTTTCATTTTTATATGCAAAATATGGTCTTTCAGTTACAATATTTTTAAGCTCAGGCATTGACAATAGAATATTCCAATTCTTTCGTACTAATTTTTCTATTCATCTAGATCTAGTATTATAAGTTGTGATATATCTAAGTCTTCGGTTCCTAGTATTACTTTATGTCACTGCTTGCCTTCTATCACTAAAAAACAGAGCTGTTATATCCAATCTCTCTTCCATAACATTCTGTATTGAGGTGTTCATAATTTTCCATATCATAGCCCCTATCTAAAAATTCTTGTTTAATCTCTTCCATTTGTTCAAGGCAATTGTCCACATCAGTATTCAACCTGCTAGCCCTACAAAACTGACTTTTAACAATTCCTTTAAATGTGTGGGGGGCATGCATACTGCATCTATGCGTATATCTATCAGCATGGACTGATTTCCTATGCACAGATGTTTGAAGCTTTCCATCAACTATATACAAATTAATATCTAAAAATGCAATACTAATATCTGAGACATTCAATTTGAAGCATAAAAAATCCGTGGTTTCTTCCAAGCATTCAACAAAATTTGTTAAACTTTCTAAAGTACCTTTCCATAAAAGAAAGCAGTCATCATCAAATCTCTTATAAAATATTAAATGTGAATCATAAAACTCATCTCCTTTGTAAACATGTTTAGTTCCCCATTGATTTAATACAAGGTTTGCATAAACATTGGCCACTGGAGTACCCATGGCCACCCTGGAAGTCTGCAGGTAGGGTTTATCATTAAACAAAAAGATGTTATTTGAAAGAATAATATCTATTATTTCACAAATCGTAGCTATTTTCTTAGCCATCATATCCATGTTACTATTCAAGAAATCACAAATATTTTCTAACCCATAATCATTCGGTATAACCGTGAATAACGAGTTTATGTCCAGTGTTGCCATAATAAATTTCTCATCCTTATTATTTTCAATCCAGTTGAATAGTTGTTTAAAAAAAATCACCTGAATCTTTTATTACACTCTTATATCTATCCATATATTTACTTAAAAGGTCTTGTACATATATTGATAAGGGCTCCGTAATCCATCCCCTTCCTGACACTATTGGTCTCATTGGGGGATCTATTAAGGATTTATGTATCTTTGGCACCCCATACATAATAGGCAGCTTAGGACATGAAACAGTAAAGTATGTAAATTCTTCCAGGGATATGCCACCCTGTAATTGCAAATCGTAAATAAACATATTCACACTAGAAATACATTTTTTGTTTCATTAAAATCTATAACCTTAAAAGTATTTTCATCATTCAAAAATTGTTCCATTAAACTCACATAATGACTTTTACCAAATAGCACAATTGCCCCTCCCTTGTCAGCTTGTTTAATAATCAAGTTTTTTATCATTTTCAAGCTTTTCTAGGGCTTCAATTTCCTTTTTGTTTAAATTGTAATATTTCCATTCATTTTTACGATTAAATAAGCCCCTTATTTCAAGTTCACATAATTCTTGAAAAGCTGACATGATAGGGCAATTATATGGAATAAAAGTGCTACTTTTTTACATACATTGTTCGCGACAAGCTGATTGTCTTTATATAACAATTTCAAATTTAAATTACGAACAAATAATTTCAAATCAGTAACCACATCAACAATGTTGCTTGTACAACTAGGTATAAATTGTAAACCTTTGTTTAAAATAGCTCTGTCTGTATCAGTCAAAATATCACTGGAGAAATTAATAATATTACAGTTCTCATTTATTTGTGTACCATTTTGTTCTTCAGTAATGGGCTCTCATTCTTCCTCTTCATTACATCCGAACGCTGTCTCGACCTCCCTCTCGTTGTCAGTTTCTCTTCTACATTTATTTTGACTGGCAGTTTTAACTGCACTGCTTTGAATAACTTTAAAAAAGTGGCCGGATAGTTTGTTTGTCCTGCATTAGATGTACAACCACCACTCTCAGTCGTCGACTCTGTTGACGCTATATCACTTCCAGTTTGTAAGCTAGCGACATTCAGATTAGTGCTTTGCATAACCGCCTCCTCATTTGAACTTCCTGCAATAAACGATCCACTACTACCCCACCCATCAGTTCCAGTAGTGTTTGTTACCATGGTGCTGGAACGAGGAGTGTTAACAGTCTCAGATGTATCGAGTTAATCCAAGTTACCATTATTCCTTTGTTTATTAATACTGTTATTAGGGTGAGTTTTAAGTTTGGGCCAGACAAAAATCTGCCCCAACTTGTAATCATTTATGTCCCTTATAAGTTTTTGTCTCTTTTGCATTTCTTCATTTTTATCAAACAGTAACAGTCCCTCAACCATTTGCTGATAGTTCATAATAACATGACTAAATGAAATGTCAGAGACGATTCTATCTTCTAGAGTATTAATTTCACTTAAAAGCTCACCTTCCAGATCCATGAAATATTCATTCATCAGACTCATGTAGTCCACTCCAATTTTTAAGTTCAGTTGTTGCCATTTCATAGCAATTCAGGGCATGTGTTCCCGTAGCTGGTCATTTTCAGGACAGGCAACCCTCGTGGAACTACACCTAGTTCTAGGTATGCAGCAAAACTCAAAAGTTGCCATTGAAAGCGCTTGTATGTTTGCACTTTCTTCTCCAATAGTGCTGTGCTTTTCCCCAGCTCTTCCATTCCTCGTGCATCATTAGATATATTATTAGATGCCGGCATATCCACAAAATTTAACAGTGGGTTGTCAGTTTTCAGAAAAATATTTCTCAATGAAGTTTCAGGGCCACAGACTGACTTATTCATTAGTCAAATGAACCAAGGCTGCAGGCAATATTTCAATATAATAAACTAAACGTTGGCTGTGTATATATTAGTAAGTAATGCCCACAGTGAAAAACACACCAAAATTCCAGCAAACACAAAGAAAATCACTGTGGTAAGCTGTGTTCAGTAATAAAAACGAAAGTATGTCCAAAAAGAACACAGTTACGTATAATCACAAAATTTATTTACAGCAAAGCTTTCCGGTTTCCCCTTCCTCAGTGCTACAATAAAAATATTTCATAAATCAATGATATATTAAAAAACAATCAATCATGTGACACAGCCAACCAATAAGAACAACATGTTGCTGTGGTGGTGGTGGTGGAGAGGGAGAAATTCCCTGGATGGGGTATAATGTACACAGTAGATGGACAGAGAGATTGTTTTTAGTTTTCACCACAGAACATGTTGCAAACACAGATCAATGGACCTAAGTAAGCTGAAGGCATCGAGTTTTTTCCTTGGTAGCAGAATTGTCATGTACATTAGTGATCGACCCTGGCTGGCTCACACATTCCATCAGTCATCTGTTACCCATCATAGCCTGTGCGTGAGTTGCACCTACCAACTGCTTATTGAACAATGCATAATGGGTACTAGTTGAGAGGAGTGTATTCTGTTATAAACTATACTATACAAACTATATTTAGCAAGCACTGACTACTAAATAATGCAAGCTTATTTTGCACTGGGTTATATTAAGAAATCTTTCGGGTGCTTATTTGTAGGCAAAGGAATCTCAGCCCTTAGCCCACATCATGAAGTATGCTGTAACCAATTGCACTAGTTACTGACCTGAAATACTGAATAATGTGTAGAAGCAAGACTGTATAATAAAGAATCCACAACAAAAAACACATGGGTGCAAAACTGTGCAGTGAGTTCTTTACTGGGACATGGAACATCAGGTAGTCATCTGAGATCACCTTAGCCTAAAAATAATGAATGTTCCATAACTACCAGTATGCAACACTGAGTAACAAGTTACTAAATGCAACAATCTGAATTCAGTAAGAGTAAGTACCAGATGTCCATCTGTACTGACATCAGGTCTACCAGCTATAAGTACCAATTAAACAGATGCCTATATCTAACACTAGCGGAATGGAGCAATGGGTAACCAGCAATAGCAATACCAAGGTGCAGGAAACTAGTGGCATTATCTCAACCTAAAAATAGTAAGCAACAAGTAAATAGCCCAGTGATCTCAGACATGCTTTATAAATAACGAGTACATTTAATTTTGTTTATTTGGTAAACCATATATGACATCTGGTCCATGGATCCTTTTCAAACACAGCCCAGGCCAATAAGGCAACGATAAATACAGTTTAAATAACTATACTGACAATTTATTGTAGCCAATCAACTAGAATGTTTTGGAAGTAATGTTTTTGTAATGTTTTCGTAATGTTTTCATTGAGCAAGTGGCTATGACCTGCAAGGATTTCAAGTCTACAGCATGAGTAATGGGCACCTAGCTACAGAGACCTCAGATATGTAACAGCATATAATGGGTGGCCTACTGCAGCAATCAGACCTGCAGTAGCAAGTAAATGTAAGCAGCTGCGGTGAACTTATACCTACAGCTCTGAGTAACAGGTGATCAAACACAGTAATCACAGGCCTGCAGCACTATGGAATGGGCAACCATGGGTGGTGAAATCAGGCCTACAGGAATGCAGCACTGAGTAATGGTTACTAACTGTGTTGAACTCAGGCCTGCATCACTGAGTAAAAGTAACCAAGTGCAGTAATCTCAGGCATGCAGCACTGAAGTCTGGAATAGAGCACTGAATATTAGCAAGCAAATATGGTGATTTAAGGCCTTCAAAACTGGATAACAGTAACCAAAAGTGCTGTTAATCTTTGGTCTGCAGCAGTAATTATTGGCTAAACAAATGACATGATCTGAGGCCTGCAGCACAACAAAAAACAAATGTTGTGATCTCTTGCTTGCTACACCAAAGGCAACCAGATGTGGTTATCTCAGGCATGCATTACCAACAGTAACCAAATGTGATGACCATAGGCCAACAGTACTGAATAATGGGCTACTAAAATGAGCTGATCTCACCACTTAGAAATGCTAAGCAACTGAAATGACCTCAGACCTACCTGCAGCACCAGACAATAGACAACCACAACTGGTGCTCTCTGGCCTGCAGTATGGAGTAGCAGTACTGATATTTGATAATTTCAGTCTCACAGCACTGATTAATGAGTAAACCAAACAGAGTAATCTGAGAACAGCACCAGTGAGTAAAGTGTACCTAAAAGCAGTAACCCCAGGTGTGAAATACCACGAAATGAGTAACTGCAAATGCCGTGGGTCTTCATCAGTAAGTACTGCATAACCAGCTATAGTAATCTTGAAATCCTAGCTACAGCATTAAACACATACCAAAGCTGTTGGAATATAAAGAATGAGGCCAGAGAGAAGGACACGATTATAGCTACATACTTTTCCTCCTTTAGTAATAAATCGAATAATAAGAAACTAACTGGTTACTAGCTCCTTGCTAATCATCTGTATCCAACATGGCATGTAGTTTTGACACATTCCTTGCCACTTAAAAATCCATGTTTTAACACTTATGTGGATCTTCACTTTTGACAAGGATGTGTAAAATTCATATTTCTAAAACCCTGTCGGAGAATAAGGTTAACTCCAATACATTATATGCATTGCTGTTTATTAAAACACTGTACTGAAAAGTTATGAATATAAACTGAATCCTATGTGTTTAATAAGATGAAGTGTAGAAGGATCACCAAAGGTTTTTTAGGATAAGCAAAAAATGATGATGAACAACTATAAAATGATAAAGACTAAAGGGTTCGGTACCCATAGAAAGCAGTAGTTGACGTGCTGGGTTTTGTATGCTTCTTGATAACATTCTTTAATAAGTAACAATAAATGTGGCTTGTTTGCTTGGTGATAAAATGACATAAATTGACTGCATGATAACTGATAAACCAAGTAAAGGAGGTACCAATTTCAGCCCACTCTACATATGAGCTGCTGGGGTTAATTCAGTAATACATGTACCTATCTACCCTCATTCCCTTAAATACAATAAAATGCTTCACCAGAAATTACAGAATTACTTCTCATTGTTAATGTTACCTACATGTTGCTGCTTATGCGTGAGATTCTATCTGAATGTCAAATGGTACAAACCTGAAATGTCTATTGATAACTGCAGTATGAACACTGTTAAGTTGATTTTAATGTCTGATACCCATAGTGGGTCTTTTTAAACCATGACCTGGCCAGCAGTAATTTTTTCTCATGGAAATTATCACTCTGGTTTAACTGTGAACATGGAAACTGCCCAATAATTACACTGTGACAAATTTATTCTTGTATGCAGTCTCCTAACTTTGAAAGAAGACTGTCAACTGCTGTGCCTCCCAAACAGTGAAGTTTATACAATTGTAACCCAAACATGTCTAACCCAAACATGTCTAATGCGACCTTGAAACATTTCAGACTAGCTACTGTCTTAGCCTTAAATGTAACTGATTCCAGGATTTTGGTGCTCAAAAAATTGAAGATTTTCCTTTATCATGAACAAACTTAAACAATCTGGCTTTAATTAAGAGACTGATTTCCTGTCACAGCAAAGTGACCCACTAAACTAATACCTATAAAAGCAGCCAAAAAGTCATCCTTCAGACACTTGTATTACATTATCAGGTCATCATTCTCTAGCCTACAGTATACAGAGTGTTAAAACAAGCTTACAAGCCATTGCAGGTAAGGAATCAAGGATACATTTTTGAGTTTTCTTAGTGAAGTACCTTTGAATTTTCTCAGGTCTTTTGATCCAAGTAGCAGTGAATATACAAAATGTAGTGTAGTATTCCACATAGGGCTGAATCAGCATTTAAGCATTTCAATCATCCCTGAAAGCTGTCCAGATGAGTCAGAAGCATTTCCTAGTGACACAGCTGTCACTACCCACAAATAAGAATGTATCTATCAAGACATTCAAGTCTTTAGCAAGTTTATCTGAGCTAATAGATTATCAATGGTGTATAAGTATTCAGGGTTCCTGCAATTCAAGTGTACTTAATGGTAATACATTTTGTATACAATTTTATTATACATACTTTTATTAAATATGTAGCGAATCTAAGGCTTGCTGAAAAAACTTTGTAATTACTGAAGAAAACATACGTTCATGCCTGATTCAGCATTATCTTCACACTTACTTCTCCATGTTTTCTTATTTATCAGAATTGTTGAAATAAAATATATTAAACAAAGATGGTCCTATTACTGAACCTTTTGTGGTCCACTTGTTAACCAGTCCTGAACTAAACTGATACATTTTCAGATTGTATTGGCAATTACTAAGCTATCCACTTAACCAGCTGACCATGTAACTTTCACTCAAGTGACAACAAATTTTGAATAAATGTTATGTCAGGGACCGAGTTGAATATCTCAGCAGGGTCAAGGTGGATAACATCAACAAATAAACTAAAAAGGAGTATATGTGAGGCCACCACCAGGGACACAGTAAAATAATATATAAAAACTGTTTAATAAATGGTTAAGCGCTTTCGTTTCATCAAATATAAAAAACTTCATAGAAAAGAATTGCAGTCTCTTACAAATCAACCCCACTATTCCCCCAATAGTAGGTGAAGATCCATGTTTTGTTTACAACAATTCTAGAAATTTAAAAAGTATATTTGAAAAGGAATCTACAACACATTTTAACAGGGATGGTAAAACAAAAAGGACTAGAAAGTGTGGTCATTGTAATTACTGATTTAAGAAAAGGATATAAGAACACATTTACAAGCACTAATAGTACCCTGTTTAAACATACAAAACATGTGCAGGCTTTGAAAAATTTTTGTTTGGTATTATAGATAAAGTTAATCTACCCCGTAGGGAAGGTGACTGGGAAACATTGTTGTAGTGCAGAGGACTTTACTGGCAACTCAGAGTGAATGTCACTACAGCCCCAGGAATAAAGCCAGTCTTCATGTGCGTCTTGAAGACGTATGTTAAATAACAAATTAAAGGGGCCATCACCTTAGATAATAGAAACCACTTAATCCATCTGTCCCTAAAGCTGTGCCACATGTATTATTACTGTTGGAATTCTGTAACTCTTCCTCAGTGACCGCAGTGCAGGTATGCTTATAGATAAACTCCATCATGATGGCAGACACTGTTTTGTCTTTACCATGAATGTAGATGTTAAACACAAATTGTTTTATTGTCAGTAGTATAATTTCCATTGAAATGAAACTTAATGTTATGTGAGATGTTCCTAAGAAAGTCTAAGGTGCCTTTAAAAATACATTTTTTTGTCTGTGAACAATACTACCTTATGTCCATACACTCTCCAGGCTTTTCTTACACTTTTCCTTATAACTTTGGACCTTTTGTAACTTTCCTTGCTCTGCATGGTAGGAAATCAACTCAAGATTTCCAGTGATGTTTTTTTCTGTTGCATAATCTGTTCAGCTTCCTGTTACATCATGGTGGTTCATGTCTTTAGGTGAACATAAACATAGGTGTCACTACAGACTTATTAATGCTCTCATTAAATTTCAGATACCTTTATTATGACTTAACATTTTTACATCTATGGATGTTAAGAAATTGTTCATTAAAAAGCCAAGGGATGCTAGATTTTTTATTTTGCCAAAAGTACATAAGGATTTGAAAAATCCACCAGGACGTCCGATTGTTTCAGGAAGACATGCTTTTTTACATAATGTTGGCTTGTTTTTGCACTCGGTATTGGAGGTATATCTTTCAAGGATACCCTCACATGTTAAAAATACTAAGGAAGTATATGATTCCTTTAAGGAAGTCATTTGGGGGAACAATTTCTACTGGGTGAGCATGGATGTTAAGTCTTTGTATACAAGTATTAGTATTAAATGGGGCCTGGAAGCAGTGGGTAAACTGCTGGTTGAGGGTCCAAGAACTTCTTACATCATTAACCTTTTAGAATTTTGTCTTACTCATAATTACTTTGAGTTTGATAAAAAAAAATTTTTTTGCAAAAAGAAGGTACGGCAATGGGTGCCTGCTTTGCTCCCTCTTATGCCATTATTTTTATGGGATATTTTGAAAATCTGTTTGTTTATTCAAAAGATTTTTTTCAAAACAGAGTGGTTAAATATAAGAGATTTATAGATGACCTCTTGTTTTTGTGTAAAGGAGATCCCAGAGAATTTGAAGATTTTGTGTCTGGCCTTAAGATGAACCCATGTGGTTTAGATTTTACTTTTATTATAGGTGGCAATAATATTCAGTATTTGGATATAGAATTTTATGTGGGGTTGAAGATTCAATATAAGCCTTTTCACAAATCCACAGCAGTTAATAATTTTCTACATGCATCTAGTATGCATAGTGTCCACCTTATTGATTCTTTACCTTTCGGGGAATTCAAACGTATTGCATGTAATACTTCTGAGAGGAATAATATTATGTTGGAATTTGATAGAGTGTATCAGAAGCTTTGTGCTAGGGGTTATTCTGATGAAAGTGTAAATTTTGCTAGATTAAAGGTGGAAAGAGAATTGGGCTTAAGGCATAATGAATTCAGTTCTTGGAATAGGAAACATAAAAACAATGGAGGAAACAAGAGGGGTAAGGATGAAAAGGCAATGGATGATAGGGACCAAATATTTTTTGTTTCCAGATTTTCAGGATTTTCCCATATTTTTAGAAGTACAGTATTGGCATTGTGGCCTATCATCATGAATGATGATGGCTTAAAGGATATTATTCCAAGGAAATTGACATTTTCTTTTGGGAGGTTTCAAAATTTAAAAGAATTAGTAAGAAGTAAGAAAAATAGGGTTAAGGTAGCAAATGCAGGTGCCCATGCTTGTGGAAGATGTAAGGTATGTAATAAGTTCAGGAACCTAGATGGGACTAGAATTAATGTTTTTTTATATAATGCCAGGGATTATTTTGATTGCAATTCTTTTGGGGTTGTTTATATTATCGGGTGTAACTGTCCAGTACCAAAATGTTATGTAGGACAGACAAAACGTAAGGTTAAAACAAGAATTTTAGAACATCTGGGGGATGTTAGAAATTCAAGATTAGATAGCCCGGTAGCTAGTCACTTCCATAAAGAACATGGGGGTGCAGTTAAGGATTTAAGTTTTAGTGTTGTAGCTAAACCTTATGGGTCAATGGAGTCCGACAATAATTTTCTAAAAAGATTATTACATTTGGAGTCTAGATATATTATTAATTTTAATACTCTTTTTCCAAATGGAATGAGTTTGGAAATTTGAATGTTAAAAATGAAAAATGAATCAAGTTGGAATGTGTATGAATTATTTATTTATTCATTTATTTATATGTTATTTATTAGAAAAAATACTCTATTGATTGATTAATTATATAATTATCTAATTTTTGTAAGTGGTATATAAAGACTTGTATTTCAAATTGTAAGTTATTCCATTGAAGGCGAAGGCCGAGGTACCAGAATTGTAATAAAACTCAAAATCTTTCTACAAGTTTGGCTGTTACTTTCATTGCTGAATTTTGGAACTGTGTGGTACAATTTATTTTTGGAGGTGTTGGAGTTGTTTTTATGGTCAATTAAGATTTAGGCATACATATACTAATAAAAAATAAAAAAAAATATTAACACTACTTCATTTACATATATTATACATTATCTATGTGTTTTCTTTCTTTATAAATAATTCTCATTTATAGCCCAGCATTACATAAATTGGTAAATTCCTGCCTTCCCTTAAACCTCACTCCTTCTCCACCTGAATATTATTTTGCATGCACTGTTCCCAAATTAAAATTTATTTCTATGTAATTTTTGTTTTCCTTTTCTAAAAATCACATTTCCAGTTGTTTTACCTCTTTGCAATATTTAATACTTCAAATACAGTTGGTTTAGATTTTGATTTATATTTTCTAGGAACTGTTTTTGACAGCCAAAAGAATTAAACTTAATAAGGCCTTATTATGTCTAGACAATTTGGATCATGTCATCCAGCTCAAAAGAATAATTTCCTTAGAAACAGCCATTTGTTCCCCAACAGTTCTGGCAGAGTATAACGTAGAAAATTTTTAAAATCTACCAGCTCATTAAACTCCCAAAAAACAAGTTTCTACCCCCAAACATCCTAAACCTCCTGGCCTGTCGCATACTTTGGACTATACATATGTTCTCTCGCTGCACCCCTTGTAAATTATTTTTCCATTCTGTCTTCCCAATCTTTTCTAACCTTCTCTGATTCTTATAGTTATGAAATATTTTATATGCCCTACTAACTATCCCTTTTTCAACAGCTTCTTCCATTATGGATTTGACTAACAACTCTACCAGCACAGTTCTTTCATTTAGTATCCCCTATTTCTTTCTCTTTGCCTGTAGTCTGATATCAATCCCTGGTAGGGAAGACAGTTTCTAATCTGCAGTCCAAACTTCTTCTTGGCTTCATCCCACTGTGTTATCTTTCCCTCTCTAGTTATTTGCTCTCAATATCTTGGTTCCTTTGCCAGTTTTCTCCCGTAAATTCCAGCCCCCTCTTGCTTATTTTCTGTACTCCTACTTGTAGTCATCCCTATTGGCAAAATCTCCGTTCTCAATTTCCATGTTGGCTTAGTTCTTAGGATACTTTTTGATACTTTATGAATATAATGCTAAAAGGTGTTCCAACATTCCTTGACAGCATTCCAGTCCAAATATTGAATATAATACTAAAAGGTGTTCCAACATTCCTTGACAGCATTCCAGTCCAAATATTGAATATAATACTAAAAGGTGTTCCAACATTCCTTGACAGCATTCCAGTCCAAATATTGAATATAATACTAAAAGGTGTTCCAACATTCCTTGACAGCATTCCAGTCCAAATATTCCAATTCTAAAACTATAGAATAATCTGTACTTCCGGCACATCTCACTGAATTCTAACTAGGTAAGGAACTAACTTGACAAGCATATCTTGTTGGTAATTCGTCACACTGAAAAAATCAAATGTGTTTCTTACCCCCTGCAAAGTTCATGCAAGCTCAAGCCATCAACCCATCCCAAAACTGGAATATACCAACTAAACAACTGCATGGATGTGAAGAAATGTAAAATAGTTGAAAACAAAATAATCACTGTCACTGCTCACTTACTATCTGCACTGACAATGAGTTAAACATTGGTGAGCTGAACCTGACTAGATAGAAATTTGTCCAATTTGCACTCAGTGAGGTACAGAGGAAGCCATTTCATGCCTTATAAAGTTTCTTGTAAGCTATTACTTGATTTTGTACCAGCAAATCACTTATAATAACTGATGCTATGCTACGATCAGCTACACAATCCAGGTCAAACCAAATAATCACTGGCCTTTAAAATGTTCATGAACCATACTGCATCTAGAATATGTTTGCCTCTTCTAGTGGGAGTTTTCATAATTGTTTTAATAATCAATAGCAACTGAATGATTCAAGATTACTTGTGGCATGAAGTTGGATATTAAGATCATTCTGCAGCATTCACAAGGGCTGTCACCTGCAGTTATAGCATTTTTCCCCAAAACAGTTCATAAAGTGTAACAAATAAAGAACTACATATGGATTTGCTTACATTACTAAGTGTTCAGTGATCCTCAGTAGCACTGTCAGATCTTATCAGAAACTACGTGGTGAGCCAGCGCAACCGTTTTAGAGTACCACAGTAAATAATGGGAAATCAGCTGTAACAGCCACACATCTGTCACAATCAAACATTCATAAGCATATACAAGTCAGCTCTGTGTCACAGAGGGAAGGAGCCTTGTCTGTGACAATTATGATTGGGGTTCAATTACTGGACTCTCCATTGGAGAAGCCAGCAACAGGAGGTAAAGGAATATGAAGGGGCTGAACCTATTCACCTCTTTCAAGAGGAAGAGGATAAGGGTTGCATGCTGGTAAGGAGGTAGCTGCCATGTTCTTGACGCATGCCGGAGAAAACCATAAACTGCTCACAGAATCAGAATGGGAGAGCCGAGGAAGTGATGTGCCACCATGGAGGTGAAGCACCCCCCCACCCCCCCCCAGTGGAAAAAACAGGAAATTCTATTCAGCTCACTGTTGTCTGTCACACAAAAAGCCTTGCAGTCAATGGCTTAAGATCTGTTTGCACCGCATGATCAGAAGTTCTGACTGTGTTTCAAAGACAAAAGGGAGCTTTGACAGTCTGCTTATTATCTGTGGTACAACACTTACAAATAGTGAATTACTACACAGAGTAAAACAGCAACGCTATATTACATCCCCCTAAGTACGTAACAGCAACGTTAACTGCCAAATAAGGAAGCTGGAAAGTACTATCTTTCTTCAAATGCCTTTCAGTTACACAAGGGGAAATAATAATAGTAATAATGTTCCACATCACAGAGCAGATACCTACTCATTATTACACTTCCTGCTATATTCTTGGCAAGTCTGTCCTTCTTATACTTCGGTATCAACATACAAAGTAGACAGGGGAACGCTTCCAAGTTTAAGAATTAGTTTTCATTTTGTAGTTTTCACAGTTTTGTTAACCACCCAAAACAAACCAGTGCTTTGAGTGACTAAGAAGAACTCGACTCAATCAACAAAAATTGTGCAAGGGTCAACTGCTTCCCAGGGAAGTTACAGTGATTTGTTTATATCAGTAGTACATTGCAACATTTAGGGAGATAAGTGCCCTGATGCGCTTGTAATACAGTCATCCCTTTTTTATTTGAGAATTTTAATAACAGTCTGCAATTTTTTTTTTTTTTTTTATTAAACCACATCCCAAATAGATGCAGTGTATCCCTACGTGACATCAACATAGGAATAAAGTGAGATGCAGCCATAGGCTTTAATGGGTGCACCTCTGCACATGTGTAGTGATGTATCCATTAAAATTTATGAACACTCCTTAACGCTTTCCATAATATGACATCCCTAGGGTTGAAGTTTACTTGTTATCCTTGATGGCACAATCTTGGGGAAAGCATCACTTTTCAAACCTTATTGGAAGAAAAGGAGCAGCCAAAATCATTCACCAAGAGGGTGAAAATGCTATTTCACATTTCCTGCATCACATATTGTGGTGGCAAGTTTATGAACAAATCACTTTAATTTAAGTGACTAGCACATCTGAACTTAATGAAGGTACAAATATTCCCATTTCTTTATGAAATAAGACATGGCTGAAACAATTGCTGTCTTTTTTTTAATCAGGTAAGTGATTTCCATGCCTATCTTGTGCAGACTTAAAAAGGCAATAACACTAATTTTTAAGACATTATGCATTTTCTGAGAGACTTTCAGTCTTGGAAACAGCTTCAGCTACCTCCTTTTAAATACATTGCTGAGATGATAGTACAACAAAATGGCTTGATTTTCAGTAGGCTGTGATTTTAATATGTATGAGGAACTCCATTGCTCAAGGTATCATCTGCAGTCATGGATGTAACAAAACTGCTGTGGGCATGTGTTTATGACTATGCCTGTCTGCAATTATAAATGAGACAGGGACTGTGTGAGTGTGTGTGTGTGTGTGTGTGTGTGTGTGTGTGTGTGTGTGTGTGTGTGTGTGTGTGTGTGTGTGTGTGTGTGTGTGTGTGTATGTGTGTGTGCGTGTGTGTGTGTGTGTGTGTGTGTGTGTGTGTGTGTGTGTGTGTGTGTGTGTGTGTGTGTGTGTCGGGGGGGGGTCTAAAAAAGAAAGCTGCTGACAAAACAAAAGCGAGTCTGGAAGCCTCAGTGAATGGGATTTGAAAACGCTTGAGCATGACACATGAGACGGAGGTTGTCTAGAATAAGGCTACACAAAGATGAAAAAATTAACAAAAAGTAAGAATAAAACTAATATAATATATTAAAAGTGTGGGCAATGTAACACACTGGATTGATGTGCTACTGATATATCACAGAATACAGTCAGTGAAAGTTCAAGAGACAGCCTTTGGTGTAAAAGGTAATTTTGTAAACAAGCCCATTAGCTACTTGCTATATGTACATATTGTAGGTCTTCCACAAACTTACTGAAGACCATCACAGGTTGAAAGTGCTGCTTTTGATCCGTTGTTCCTTCTGATCTCTCCATGGTAATAACAGTGTTCTCCACCCTAAAAACAGACAAAAAAAAAAACAAAAAATAAAGAGAGAAAATTAGTCATAGAGAAGATACCTAAATGTCTATTAAAACTTTTGCCAAATATTGTTAGCATAAAATGCACATTAGATGTATATCTGTGGCTCAACACACTGGGTGAGGGGAGCAATGAGTTAACCTGGGGTTACAGACAAAGGATGCATCCATTTTCATAGTACTGTTTGAATCTCTACACATGTAAGGCGATACCTCCTTTCTCGAACCATAAGTGTATATTACCTTCACTTTTTGAGCACTACTAATTTTATATCTACACACTAGGAAAAGCCTGCCAATGGAAAAGTTGCTTCCAGAATTTAACAGAGCCTTAAACTGTATTTCTTCTAAAATATAGTAGATTTTATGGAGTTAATTGTAACAGAGACTCAGAGATGACTCAGTTATCCTAGCTGTACTTCTACAGGTTTTTATAGGTACAGCTTCATTTAAAGGGTGCATTCCAGTTTTCATACTCCTACTGATAGTACCTTCTTCATTAGTAGCTGTACAGAATTTAGAAATGTGCCCCCCCCCAAATTTACAGAAAAGTAACACATTACTTACTGCTTTTTGTTGCATAGAAGGGGCATTTCTTACTGCAGTGTTAGCCTTAGAAGCAGGCATTTCATTTTTAATCATTGCGTCATTAAGGAATAAATATCCTACTAAAGTTATTATCTGAGTTCTTGGAATCACTTTGCATTTTTTTTCTAGGCAAAGTGATTTTAACTTGACGGCAGCTAACATTTCTAACATTTTTGATTTGCTCTACTATCGGGTTCAAGCTAGAACTTTAAAATATGTTGCAAACCATGCATCTCTGCCTTTACCAGTTCATTTACATTAAAAGTCCAGTCATAAAAAAACTTAGTGCTTATATCTCACTTATTATGCCACCCCTAACAGTTTTTTTTCTTAAATTTTTCATAATCCATGCATCCAGTCTCATCTATGTACATTTTCAGTGCCTTTCCTGTCAGAAGAGAGAACAAGATTTTTGCTCAGTCAGCTCAGCTCTAATTCTCTGTGATGGCATTGTACTCAAATGTCACTATATAAGATTCTAGGTCATCCTGTATTGTGCATGGTAGCCATGTTGGCTTGCATAATCAGCTGTTGTTACAGCTGCAGCAGCCTTTGGCCAGTCTTCACCTGTGACTCCACAAGTCTGCCTAATAATAACTCCATGAATGAAGACCCCACTCATAACTGTGTTCTCAGTGTTAAGCCAAATACATTCAAGGTGGAGAAAGGACTCGACCAAGGATGTACAGTATCACCCCTTCTGTTTGAGAGTTTCACAGGATACCAAATTACAGCCAAGATCTGCAGAGCATCCAATTTGGGGTGGTGGGGGCCTAAGATTGGTATATCTGTTGTTTCTGATGAGGGTCTTGTATCAGTATCAAGTGACTGTGATCTCCAATGTGCAATTTGCTGCTGAGCATGTAGCAAGGTGCATGAGAAGCAGCCCCTTCACATTATACGTCATAGTTTTGTCGTGAAAACCAGAGGATGGCTGTCTGCAGGTGAAGGGGAGCAGCTGCGTCTCATGGAGAAGTTTAAGTATTTTCAATCCTTGCTCATACTTGAAGTTAGAGTGGAAAAGTAGACTGCGCATTGGAGGAGTGCAATTATACTGAAGTATGTTAGTGAGCAAGTACTTCTTTATAAGACAAGCTGTCAGTTTGCGACTTACTCTAGGGTCTCCAACACCACCTTAGGATGATGAGGTTGCATACTGAGGACTCCTAATTGATGAGAGCTACTGATGAGTTGAAGGCTGACTCTCTGATGAGGGGGTATTCAGAAAAAGAGATAGATGAATGTGTTCTTCACCTACTTCAAGAGAGAGGGACCAGAGGTAAACCCTATTTTTCAGAACATTGTTCTGAAGATAGGAGAGAGTATGATCAGACTAGTGAGAGACAAGTGAGGGTCCCTATGACTTTTTCGGGCAATGTGAATGTTTTTTGTGACATCGCTAAAATGAATTGGAGTATCTTGAGGGTGTCTAATGAACTGAGGGGTACTGTTAATGATAGACTACTGTTCTCGTTTAAGAATAATATGTCAATTAAAGGACAATTATGCTATAGAACAGGGGTAGAGAAATCAATAGGAACCTCACAAAGACAAGGGATGTATGGGATGTATCCTTGCAGGAATTGTAGCACATGTAGGTATATTCATACAGGTTCTAATTTCCCACATTTATAGTCAGGGCTGACCATAGAATGTAAGTTTTATGCAGACTGTGTCTCAAGAAATGTTATATATTACAGTTTTTGTCTAACATGTAGTGCGTTCTATATAGGCAAAACTAATCAATCCCTAACAGAACATATTTTAGAACACATGAGAGATATTAGGAATGGCAAGGACAGTAATGCGTTGGCACGACATGTCAAGATAAGCGGGCATCAGCATGAGTTTAAATTTTTTGTTTTAGAAATTATAAGGGATAGTATCGGGGGGGCATTAGGAATAGAATGAAACTGGCACAGCAGAGGTGGATTTTTTATTTTAATGCAGTGAGGTCTACAAGCATTAATGATGCTGTTTCACTGAAACCTTTGTTATGCGCACGCATACTCCCCCATTGATTTTTGATGTGTAATACTTGCTGCTATTTTCAAGTGATTACAAACCTGTTTTATATGTATGTCACAAAGGAAGCGGAGTACAGCAGAAGTAAGAACAAAACTCCAAATTTAATTCCAAGAATGTGCACTTATAACATACGGATGAGCGCTTTCACCATTACAGCTTCTTCAGATCCTTGTATAAAAGTCACAGTAGACCTCCCCTTATATAAGCAGCTCAATTAATCAATTAAAACAATTTAAACAATTAAAAGCAATGCTGGAGAATTTAAAGAACTCTCCCATATATAAACATGTTAATGTAAAGTAAGACAAAAATATATAAAACTTGCATAGTGACCTAAAAACATGTAAATAAACATTCTGATAAGTTAATATTGATAAAATACATAATCAAGAACATATACAAATAAATGATAGTTCATTTTATGTGCCTGCGTTGTCTCAGCTTAGGTTTTATAGAAGCTCTATCATTCAACCCATGCCCCCTATCAGCTTTCAAACGAATGATCCAGTCAGTCTCCTTAGATTCAGTAAGATTCATAGTATTACCACCCTCTTATTCACAACAATTATCTCTAGGACCCGGAACAAGAAAGTATGATCATTGTCATTGGTGGTTATATGTTTTGCTAAGGCATTGTGTAAAGTGCCCTTTCTCATGTGGTAAATATGCTCTCTCATTCTATCCCTTAACCGCGGTTAGTTTTACCAACATAGAAACTCGGGCATGCCTGACAAGTAGCTAAATACACCACATTAGGTGTCATACAATCTGCATCTGCCTTGATGGAGAAAATGGTGTGTAAATCCGGTGTATAAACACCTCACTGCTATCAATAAATGAACAGAAGTTGCAGTGACCACAGGGTTTAGTGTGACCAGTGTTCTTCATAATCCTATCATGTCTGGGGTGACAAAGCAATCGCTTTAGGTTGCTCTTATTCGAAATAGGAAACTTGGTGTCTCCCCACAATGCGTTTCAAGTCATCATCAACCAGGAGAATATCCCAATGTTTGCTAATAATTTCCTTTAACTGATATTGATCAGAAGTATACAGAGTAGAAAATTTAATAGATCTATTTAACATATGATCTCCAACGGTTTGATCTTGGACCCTGGGTCCAAAGTATGGTGCACCTGAAGTGGTGCATGACATGTATGCTTCCTCCATGTATGGTATAATCTCATTATCCTTGTATCCCCGGGTCAGTAATCTATTTCTCAGATTGTCTAATTCTGAGATAAATCCCTGTTCAGTGGGGTTCAATCTCAAGGCTCTAATGGCCTGTCCTTTCATTATATTCTTAAAAACAAATTGTGGGTGCATACTAGACCTTAATAACAAGGAATTGCAGTAACATGCCTTGTGATAGACCCCTGTATTTATCATATCATCTGTTAATCTCTCAATATATAGGTCTAAAAAATCAATTCTATGTGTGGAATAGTTCATGGTAAAAGTAAGGAATGTAGTTAAATCATTCATAATGGATAGCATTGATTCCAGCTGTTCTGATGTTCCATTCCAAAGAACAAAAAGGTCATCAACAAACCTTCTGTAGAACACCACATGTTCACAGAAAAGTGCATTCTTAAATAAAACATGTTCCTCCCAATATGCAAGGAACATGTTGGCGTAGCTATTTGCACATGGAGTGCCCATAGCTACGCCATCACGCTGTTTATAGATCTGGTCTTGGAACATGAATAAGTTATTCTCCAAGACCAGTTCTAAAAAATGAACTATGAGGTCTATCAATACTGCAGTGTAAGTACTGTGTGCTTTCAGATAATTTAACACATAGTCAAGTCCTATATCATTAGGTATTACAGTAAATAGGGATTGAATGTCAAAAGTCACAAAAGTACAACTAGAGATTCTATCATGGTGTCCAATACATTCATACAGATCAATCAAAAATTGCTTGGAATCCTTCAAGACTGTAACATTGTCATTCAATACACATCTCAGATGTTTCTCCACAAAAACTGAAAGGTGTTCAGTTACCCAACCACGCCAGAAACTATGGGTCTCATGGGTGGGTTCTTCATATTTTTGTGTACCTTGGGGAGACCTTGTATAATCGGTATAGTGGGTGTATAAATCATAAGGTATCCATATAGCTCCTTATTTATTAAATTACTTCTAAGAATATCATAAAGCGTGTCATGAATATATCTGACAACAGAGTGAACCTGTTCCATGGAAGTAGGTTCATAGAACCTGTCCTGTAACATGGAGGACATAGCCTCCATATAAAATGACATATCCAATACTACAACTTTCCCACCTTTATCAGCTGGTCTAATTATAATGGTAGGATCATTCTGCAATTTCCTCAGACACTGACGTTCCCGAAAGCTCAAGTTATCCCACCTCTTCTGTTTTTGGGGTCCCAGTTGAGTATTATAGTAACTATACAATTCCTCCTCTGTTTACTTAAGGAATGCTTCAACTAATGGGTGGTGAGTTGGTACAAAATCACTTATTCTTAAAAGCAAACTTCCTGCTCTGTGCTGATTCTTTCTCAGAATCATTATAAATGAATCTAAGCATTACATTCCTACAAAAAAGTTTTAAGTCCACCATTGTATCAGTCAATTTGCTCTGGCTTTTAGGAATAAAATTCAAACCTTTGTTTAATAAACTGGTATCATCATCTGTTAGAGTAATGTGGGACAAATTATAGATTAACGCTTGCTGTTCCACATTCTCTTTAAAGTCTGATGGGGCATAAAATCCCCTGATAATTTCCTCTTCTGTCTGCCCCTGCTCATGGAGCGAGGTCTGCGAGGACCTTTCTCCATGCGCACTGGCAGAGGAAAAGTCAAATCCAAACTTGAGAGCTTGCTGGAATCAGTTAAAGTAGTAGTTTTCTTAGGTTTAACAAAAGGCTCTGATCCTTCTTTTGTAGAAACAGGTCTATTCTTAACCACATGTACTTCAGGATATAAGTTGTTTCTAGTACATGTACTGGGATGTACAATATGAATAACATCCACAGAGTCCTTGCAATTGTTTTATATGTATGTTTCTGTGTCTTTAAATATTTCTGCATTATTAAGTGGATTTTGTTGATTGGCTGTTTTCCATATAAATTAGGTACCTGTGTTTCATTTCATGAGAGTCTAAAGAAGCGACTGTGAGGTTATGAAAGTGCTTACTACATTAATACAATGGCCAATAAAGTTTTATTATTTTAGCCATGGTGGTCTTGAATTATTATTTTTTTCTTGTTTCTGAGATAGATAAAATGGCCTCTTCATTTAACCTTTAATAACCCAAACTGCCTGATCGTTCTGTTAAAACAAATATGCTCAGCAAACCTCGTAACAGGTAAAACCTACTCAGATGCCTGAAGACACATGGAACAGAAATCACAATTGGTCAAGAACTTAAAATGGTGTGCAGGTACACTACATACAGGGGGCAGGGGGTGCAAGAAATAACGCTGCATGGTTTTGCCTTATTCTCTATGCATGGTGCTTTGGTATTAGTGCATCCCAGACAAGGCTGTGGCATTATGGCTCAAGCAGAGACAAGGCTGGGGGTTGGGCTTTAGTTAATGTGCATACACTAACACGCCAGATGTTAGTAGGGGTTACTTATGTTCCCAGTTTTGTTCACCCCATGTTCACTACCCCATTTCAAGATGAGAGCATTTATCTACAAGGGCTCATCCATTATTTTTGCAATCCTTTGCGGACTTATTCTAGTCCCCAAAGGATTGCTACAGATACTATCCAACAGCTAAAAGACATAGAACTCAAAACGTTTTCGATCAATTAACAAGTGACCATGAGCCGATAGATATTGGGTGTACAATGCAGCCCGATGACTCTGGCTTTACCATTTCTACACCACTGCACACTTTCTACAATACGAGTGACGACTGATTTCTATATAAAAATCCAGTTCAGTCTATTGATTCTTTTCAGACTTTCCCATGTGCCTTCACTGACCAGTAGAGCCACCGTATGGGAAATAACCCTTCAACTGAGCATACCGTCACAGAAACCATAGAAAAAATGCATCCCTTAGTATTTAGAACAAGGAGGCAGGTGACAATTATAAACTTTCTCTACTGCAACCCATTTAGCAGTATTCCACCTTTACCATGACAGGACAGCCTAAATTAGAATTAAAAGCTGATTTCTCTGATGCCAACATTAAATGATGATATCTTTTGATAGGAAACAGACAGAACCAGAAACGAAGGAAATACGGTTTCACACTTTGTGTTTGGACCTGTTTTAAAATGTGAAAACTATTAAAGACTATGGGAACTGAAAAGACTTACTGAAGACATGTGATGATCTCCATTTACTGTATACAGTCAAGCTTGATTTCATGGCTGTAAACTGGTAGATTCCTTGCTTACAAACTGAAGAAATGATGAATTTGTAAGTTTGTGTCAAAAACTGACTAAAAAGACTCCCAAATCCTTTTACTCTAGGCTTTATATTTCACTCACTATCCTCTCAGTTAAAGAAAGCATATTTATTGCAGCTTTCCTCTTCACCCTTAATATGCCATAGCTAAGATCAGATGATTTAAACTTTTTCAACCCAGTCTCATAAAAAGATGTTTCCCAGGCAATCAACACATTCTGAAAATGAAACCCACAGGCTCTGACTGTTTAAACTCAAATGATATATGATCCTACAACCATGTCCAGTCCTTATTCCAATGGACAACTTTTGCTTCATTCAGTTTTTGAGTGTCTTCCCAGACTCACCCAAAATCTATACAATTATCATCCTTCCCAAACCAGGTAAATAATCAGCCAGGGGTCATGATAGCATATTAGTATGTTTATCTCCTGGCTAACCACTCCCCTTTAATCTTCTTGCCACAGAGTTTCAAATGGACACACCCCCTTTCCACAGAATAATGTGCATCTTCACAGATGTACGTCAGAGTGCGCAAACATTTCCTACTCATCAGATGCTAGAGGTGAACCTAAAACCAATAAGGGAATACCTGACTGGTCATGCATATACGTATCATCTTCTATATATTATATTACAAGAGGCAATGTTCTTAGCGTATTCTTTTGTCTCAAGATCTTTTATAACTACAGGCACATTCCAGTGCTCCCAGATCAACACTGGCTAACAAACATTAAAACGATGACTGCCCAGTTCATCTGAGACGCCATGAATGAAAAGCTAATTCTCATGACCCCACAAGCTGAGGGCAGTATGAGCTTCTATAATGTTGGTGCTGTTGCAACAACTTTTACTATGAGCACAGTTATCACTCAGGTCACAGAAAATAAAAGAAAGAATAAAAGCAGTTCTTCTAAGCAGTATATTATACTGGTCATCCAGTGGCAGAACACAAGCCTCAGCCTCTCAAAGTACCTGCATAGCTGGTATAACCTACACTGTACACTTAATGCCTTAATAACTTTGAAGAAAATGCTGATGCATAAAAACCTGTGGAGCACCTCTGTCCTGCTATGGAACTAACCTGAGCTGAACATGGCAAGAAGGTTAGGTGGGTCGAATGCAAGCAAAAGGATATCTAAACAGTTACTGACTGACATTGTGCAAATCCTTAACAACAGTGACACTTAAGCTTCCTTTGCTTTCTTAAAGAACATGTTTGACTTAGATCATTCATAGTTCTGGAGATTTATTCAGGTCAGGGATCCCATTTAATATTCCTTCCGCAAAACAGTCACAGCGTTAGGTTCTTTCCATTGGGGACCTTAGCTGTAAGCAAATCAGGGACCTCCTTCTCTCTTTTCCACTCCAAATTATCCCAACTACACAAACCACTAAATCCAAGCACACTGACTGCAAACATGAAGGCTTTCAAACATATTCAAATCTATGCTCCTGGGTAAATGGGTGGTTATTTAGCTACACAAGATAAGGCTTTGTTAGACTTGAGGGATGTATTCCTCTTTCAGGAAAATAGCCTTTTGTCCACGAATGGGGGTGCTGGTCATCCCTCAACAGCTTACAGCTAATTAAGAGGTAACAAGCTATCTTTGAGCAATGCAATTAGAATTAGGACACAAGATATATTTTGTTCCTGTCTCAGAGTCCAGAATATCTGGTATTTTTGCTTCTCTCTGATTTCTATGCCTTCAAATTAAACTTTATTAACGTCAGAATTGTCTGGTTTATGCTGATGCTCTCCATACTACTGATGAGTCATAAAATAACTGGCTGTAACTCATGTCAGTGGTAATCAGATCTTACTTACACTTCAAATAGAAATCTAAGCTCTGTCTCATGAAGGTATACATGCCTTAAGTGATAGGTTAGACTGCACATTATAGGCACAAAAAAATTGTTCTCTAAGCCTTGCTGTCCTGTGTTATACAGATTTACTAGCTTTGCAATATTGTGAAATGAATATTTCCACAAATTAATACTACCTACAATATAGATCATGTGAAATGTGTATAAATTCCATAACTTAAAAAACAAACAGCATTTTCTGTAACTTGGAAGGTCAGAGCATGTCTTGAAATCATGCCATTATCTTGGAGTCTTAATAAATCTTCCATAACTGACTCTTCTAATGTTTCTTTTGTTAAAAGCGGTCACATCCTCCTATGTCATCTTTGTGGGCAATTCATTGTATGTCTTTCATATGTTCTGATGAGAACAATTTGGTAATATCTCCATCTGAGAACAGTATTATAGTGAAGGCATATATTCTTTATCTAGCAACTGTGCCATCTTCTGGGATTTTCCTGACACTTCTGAACCTTGCCTCTACATGTTTGTTGCTGTTGAAGTGACACCTCAAAGTCATGTGCAGAAATGGGAAAAGGGATCATGGATGGATGGATATTGTTGCAACTACTACTACTGTCAATCTTTCGGGATCTAGTCAGCCCTGTGTTATACTAATAACTTCTATTTCTCCTGAATAAATGACTTCTTGTTTTGACAATGTTAAGAATGATCTAGGAGTTGACACCAATTTTGTTTTACAATAGTTTTTTGCTGCTCCGAATGCTTTTCTACTGGATTTTGGATTATTTATCCTGTGAGTAACAGAGCTAAACTTATTTCCATTTTTCCCTTAAAAGGACCTTTTGCCTTTTGCATGTTATAGGTTTAGGCTGCAACAATACAGAAATCCTTGAAAGGTGGTCTTGAGTTTTTTCCTCTCACTACCTGTGAAGAAGATAGCCCACCTTTCTCTTTACCAGCTATGAGGAAGACAGCCCACCTGGTTGTAGTCCAGTGCTCCAATATTCTAGTAAGGCAAGACAGCAGTCTAGCTTTACTCAGGCAGCACACATTCTCAGATGTTCCTAATAGTTTGAACTCTTCTTTCCATTCAGGCGTTAGGTATTGGATATCATGGACTGATCCTAATCTGCAAACTCCCATTCTTGGAAAAACTTTTGGAATTCTTCACTTATAAACTGAGGACCATTATCTGAGATAAAGGTATCAGGATCCCATGACAGGAATGTGTGTCTTTGAATAACATTATGACAGAATTAGATGAAGCGTCTCTTATCTTAATCACTTATGAATGCTTTGTATAGCACTCTACACAAATTAAATACTATCAGTCTTTAAACTAAAACAAATCAGCAGCAAATTTGCTCCAAGGCCTTTCTGGAGCTTCACGTAGTATTATCTCCTCTGTTATATTACTTCTATGCAGCCAGTAACATACATGACAACTTCCTGCTCTCATGTCAATCTGATGAGATATTCCCGGCCAAAACATGACACCTCATGCTCTTTCCTTAACAAGTCACAATTTCAAGATCTGCTTCACGAAGAGTCTCCATTATTTAGTATTGAGACTGATTTGACATAACTGTTTTGTTTGATTTAAACAGACCTTGCACATAACTAATCTCATCATGACATGTGCAGTGCATCCTATATCTGCAAATGAAAATTTTTGCCTTTGCATCTGGCCATCATGACATCATCAAGTCCCTCAGCACTGTATCTAACTGCATTACAGAATTAAGGATTAACACCCATAACTAATCATAACTTATCCAAAAATGGCACTGCATACCCTGAGCCAGCAGATACAGCAACATTACCAGCAAACAAGAGTGCAACTTTCACACCCCTCAAAAAAAGAACAACTATATAAATCCCATATATACCACAAAATCTCAAATCCCCTATTGTAACCAAAGAACACTGCTAGAAGTACTCTCCAAAATGAAAAATGAATCATCTGTATTACCAGATTAATAAAACTTATGTTTGCTGCCCTGTCTAAATTAGCCCTCAGTGGTGATATCCACCCTAACCCTCGTCCTACCATTACCAGCTCCTCACCTAAAAGCCTAATAGCTGCTCCTTCTGACAACTAAAATCCAACAGAAAGCCATCTGACCTCCTCTTCATGTGTCTAAATATCAGAAGTATAACTAATAAAACTCATGACCTAAATGCCAACAGAGCTTTATACTCTCCTGATATTCTCATCCTGATCGAAACCTGGCTCAAACCTCTCATCAAAAGTGAGGAAATACTCCCAACAGGTTACAACATTCTTTGAGTAGATAGACTATCTAAGAAAGGGGGTGGTGTGGCTCTAATGTTTAAACGCCACCTCAACATCCAGATCCTTAACACATCTGCTTCCCACATTGGAAATGAAGAAATCCTATATGCCAGTCTCAAACTAAACCCAAATAAAACAATCAACATCATAGGATGCTACTTCCCACCTGGCCAAAACATTCCACCCCTGGAAAACCTCCTGAACTGGGCTAACCACTCCCTACCCCAGAAAACCATAATCCTAGGTGATTTTAATATCAACTACTATCTTGTAGTAACAACCACCCAGACCACCACATAAACCTTCATGGTTCCTCCCAGCTAATACCCGGATAAACAAAAACTCTAACAAACATATTACTCTCGAATGGATATTAGTCAATAAAGATGCTTACTCATACTTAGCTGACTGTCTGCCAGACAGCCTCAGTGACCACCCTCTAACGTTCCTTCTGAGACACCACTTAAATTGTGCTAAACCCATCAACTACAGGAAAATCCGAAATAGGGTAAACTTTAACCCTCTCTGCTTAATCTCATCCCTTCAAAGATGAGATTAGACACTACTAAAGTACCTCAATCTGGATGAAGCCATCCACTTCTTCAATAGCACCTTCCTAAACATCCTAAACACACATGCCCCCATAAGAAATGCCAGAGTCAAAACACAGTACTCCCCTTGCTAACAAAAAAGCACAAGGGCATTAATGAAAATCAGAGATAAGGCCTGGGAGCACTGGCGCTTAACAAAACTCCCTCCTCTAGACAGTCTTTCCCAGAGTTGCGCAATAAGGTCAAAAAGCAAATAAAGGAAGATAAAACCCAATATCATCAGTCTGCCCTAAACTCTCCCATCACAACCCTAAGCAGTTCTGGTCCACAATAAACTCCATTCTCCACCCAGATAAAGTAGGCACCCCCCCCCCCCCACCTACCACTCCTCCTTCTCCAGCAGTATTGCTGACTCATTCAATAAAATCTTTACTGAAACCATTCTGTCTTTGACTAAACAACATAACCCTCTACCCACCCTCAAAACGAACTGAATTTCAGAGAAGTCACAAAAGGAGAGAACACACCAGCACGAACCAGGAGCTTTAAAAAGTTCAGAATGAAAATGAAACAATAACTGGTTTTGGTTCCCAAAGATAATACCAATTTCCAACAATGAGTAACACAAGTAGAAATCCTGCAGTGTAAACCATAAGTTGTAGTTGGATAAACGCTAAATCAAGGATCTTCAAAACGTACTTTTATTCGGCAAAACAGCATAAAGACACAGATTAACCAAGCGCTTTCGCCTGGACTATTCCACCCTCCCTACATCAAAACCAAACACTCTGCCAACAGTCTTTTCTTTTTCATCAGTCCTTACCTCCTATATAAAAAAACTTCTATTGAAACTTAAGCCAACAAAACCTGCCGCTGACAATCTCCCCTCTGAATACCTAAAAATAGCAGCAGAAGCCCTAGCTTATCCAGTCTCTATCTTAATTAATAGGACCTTATCAGAAAGCCATGTCCCACACTGTGGAAAATATCCCACATTATTCCCCTCTATAAAGGTGGCTGCTCCACTGAACTTTCCAATTACCGCCCCATAGCCATCCTTTCTCCACTTTCCAAGATACTTGAGAATTGCATCCATTCTCAAATCTTAGACTACTTCTTAGCTAATAACCTCCTCTCCAGCACCCAGCATGGCACAGCACTACTACCACCTTGCTCTCTTTCACTAACGCTATCCTTCATCATAAAAATAATGGCCTGTTCTCCTCTGCTATATTTCTGGATCTATCCAAGGCTTTTGACATGGTTTCACACAAACTACTAATCTCTGTTCTCATCAATCTATCCTTTTCCCAATCAGCTACTGATTGGTTTCACAGCTATCTAACTGGCTGTCAACACTCAGTTCTGCCATAATGACCTATCTCCTCAACTTCCTGTAACACTTGGTGCTCCCCAAGGCTCCATCCTTGGTCCCCTACTATTCTCACTCTTCACCAATATGCAGATGACTCCACCCTCATCTGCTCAGCCCCAACTATATCTGAACTTCACAAGATCACACAGGAAGCCTTTTCATCTGTAGACAGCTGGCTATCTAATGCCCAGTTATTACTCAACCCGAGCAAGACTAAACTGGTTATCTTCCAACCCACTAAATCTAACCCAATTATCCCCCACTTTAATATTCTAGCCAAAGACAATACCGTCATTTCCCCAACAGAACACACCAAACTACTTGGTGTTGAGATTGATAACAATGTCAGATTTGACACTCACATTTCTCTTACCATAAAAAGGGTTCACAAACAATTAGGTGCATTGTACAAAAACAAACAATTCCTCACCAAGACAGCCAGAATTTCTGCTGCGAAATTCACACCTAATCTCTACTTTACTCTACACCTCTCCTATACTTACCTACCTTAGACAAACAGACCTAAACAAGCTCGAGGCTTGCTACAATAAAATTGCTAAGTTTGCTACTGGTGCATCTTATCACAGTCACCACTATACCTCACTTAGAGAACTTGACTGGCTTGAACCCTCTCAACTTCTTCAGCTGAATTAACTTTCTCTTGCCCACAAGTTAGCAAATTATTCTCTTAAAGTTCCAGCCCTACTGCTCTGCTAGACCACTATGCTCCAGCAGCAAAAATCTACTTCTAGTGACCAATCCCAAGAACTCAGCAGGAGAAGCACTATTCTCCTGCGTCATATCCAGATTATGGAACAATCCCCCCCCCCCTCTATAACCACACTACCTTCTTGCAATCACTTCAAGACTGCACTAAAAACTCACTTACAAAGTCTCTGGTTATGCCCATGGACCAGTCCTGACTAGTAACCCTCCTTTTTACTTCCTCTTCCTCTCTCCTCCCCTACCCACCCTTCCTCAAACCGTCTGATCATTGCATTCCTTCCTCTGCAGGCTCTGGCTCATGCTTTACCCTCCCCTTCCCTCCTCACTCAATCTTTCAGACTTGTTATAACATGCTTAACGACCTCACTTCATCTCAACTCCAAATACATATCCACCTGACTTACACCTAGCTTCCTCTCACTACCAAGTATACAGCTCACTCTCTTACTCCTCTATCTTCCCCTTCCATCCCATTAGCCCTTATAGCTTGTTCCACCTTCATGTGGAACATCTGCTTTATATCTGTTTGAGTTTAGTGCGATATTTGTATATAAGATTTAGGTCTATAAGTTTAGAACACTATCCGTTTGGGCTTAGTACTATCCGTATATACAGCAGATATAAAAAGTGTACACACTCCTGTTAAAATGCCAGGTTTTTGTGATATAAAAAATGAGACCACAATACATCATTTCAAAACTTTTCCACTTTTAATGTGAACTATAACCTGTACAATTCAATTGAAAATCAAACAAATTTGTTAGAGGAAAAAATAAAAAAATGTACAATTAGCTGGTTGCATAAGTGTGCACACCCTTAAACTAATACTTTGTTGAAGCACCTTTCAATTCAATTACAGCATTCAGTCTTCTTGGATATACACCTGCCATCAATTAAAAAGACTCTGATTAACCCCACATAAAGTTCAGCTGTCCTAGTAGGAATTTCCTGACATTTATTCAGCCATGGTTCACAGAGAGCTTACAAAGGCATCTGCTAGGAAGCGGAAGATGAAGCGGAATTTCTCCTTTTAACACGACAATGACTCCGAGCATACACCCAAATCAACTAAAGAAGGGCTTCACCAGGTGAAAATTAGACTGTTGGAATGGCCCAGCCAGAGCCCAGACCTAAATCCAATAGAAAATCTGTGGGGTGACTTTAAGAGGGCTGTGCACAAGAGATGCCCTCACAATCTGACAGATTTGGAGCGCTTTTGCAAGGAAGAGTGGGCAAATATTGCCAAGTCAAGATGTGCCATGCTGACAGAGTCCTACCCAACAAGACTGAATGCTGTAATTAAATCAAAAGGTGCTTCAACTAAGTATTAGTTTAAGGGTGTGCACACTTATGCAACCAGCTTATTGTACGTTTTTTATTTTTTATATTTTTTTCCCCTAACAGATTTGTTTGTTTTTCAATTGAATTGTACAGGTTATAGGTCACATTAAAGGCGGGAAAAGTTTTGAAATGACTTACTGTGGTCTCATTTTTTTATATCACAAAAACCTGGCATTTTAACAGGGGTGTGTACACTTTTTATAGCCACTTTACATCCTACCTTCATTCCTAGCCTCTAGCTAGATATTGGTATATCTGTTCATTACTGTGTTTCATATTGTATGTATATCTAATGTTTGCTGCAGTATGTATTATTTGCTATTGCATGTATATTCAATTGTTCTTCATGTACTCTGCTGCTCATTTATTGTTCTGTGGAGCTTTTTTCACCGGGCCTCTGCTGAAAAAGGACCTGTGTTCAGATGGAATTTTCCGGTAAATAAATAAATAAATAAATCACTGAAGCTTGATAACATACCAAGCTGCCTTATAAACAGTATAAAACATGGCATACAGAAGCCACTGCTAAAACTTTTCAGCCTGAACCCAGACAATGGTTTTGTCCCTGAAGTACTGTATACAACTGTTGTGTTGCCACTCCACAAAGGTGAACTCACCACTGACCCTGGAAACTACAGACCCATTAGTCTGACTAGTCTCATCTGTAGAACCATGGAATGTATCAGAAATGGCCTAAATAACTATTTATTTATTTTACATTTGTTTACTGGGAAAGTCCGATTGGACACAGGCCCTTTTTCAGGGGAGGCCCGGGGAGAAAAGCTCCAAGAGTAACAAATACATACAATATTGGAACAAATACAGCCAAGTAAGAAGCAAATATTCCTAGTATTTAACCAAGCATCAGTTGTAGTGATGTGGTCTGATGAAGCAACATTAAGTTGTGAAAGCGCTTACCGTTTGTCTTCTGCAATAAAGTACAGTGACTGATTTCCAGTGTGTAACTTTGGTGCCTTCATTTACTTTTGAAGAAGCAAATACATACAAGATAATGGTTTCAGACACAATAAGTAGAGCAACAGTAACTTACATAAAAAATGTCTGTTTACATTTAGTGGATATAACCACATGATTGTGTGCAGTTAAAGTGAAACTACCATTAGTGGTAGGTCATGCTAGTAGAGTAAGAGTAATGATAACAGAGTGAAAAGGAGAAATAGGTTATCCAGGGTAGTTGCAGGTGCAGAGCCAGGTGTTAGTAAGGTGTGTTTTTAGAATTTTTTTAAATTGAAGTGTTGAGAAGTTAGTTAATAGTGAATTAGGTAGATTATTCCAGTGTTTGGTGATGTAGTTGGAAAAAAGAGATACACCTTCTGAATTGTTTGAAGTAGTTTGTTGCTGGAGTGAAGGGGTCTTGAAGAGGAATATGGCTGAATGAGATCTTTGAGTGCAGGTTTTTTTTTCTGATTGATAGAGTAATTTGTGGGTGAATGTAAGTTGATTAAAGAGAAGAAGTTGAGAGCTGACTATGATATCAAAAATCTTATAAGGCTTCAATCACAACAGTTTGGCTATGTTAAGGGTGGATCCTATTTAATTACTCTGGTCAAGTTCTATGAGAGAGTATCTCAAGCCATGGACAGTGGACATGTTACTCATAATGCACACCTAGACCTGGCTGAGGTTTTTACCACCATATCACATGCTAACATAATAAACATCAAATGTTAAAGAACATTTAGAAACTATAAGAAAATATTGAAGGAACAAAATAGAAACGGCACCAATTAAATCAGAATGAAACAAGAAAGACAGATAAAGGAGCACATTTCTTAAAATGATAGGAGGGTAGTTATTTCAGTCAAGAGGAGAAATTTAACCTTTTACATGTATACAAGACAACAAAACCAGAGGATGGGATTCTAAGGTTGATCAAATCAGAGTAGAAGATGAAAACAATGAATGCTGAAGACAGTAAAGTTACCAAAGTTACCAAATGACTACTGTACATATAAAATAAGCCTAGTTTTGTGGCACAGATGGATAGACTATGACCTAGGCAACCAGGCTTTAATTAGTATCCCCAGGATTTTAGGAGCCAGGCAGGGAAGAGCAGAAGTGAAAGGCATGCCCCATTCACATCTCCAGGGGGGGTGGCTTGGGTAATGCACACCCATGGGTACTCAAAGGTGGTAAACGTTCTTTGGTACAGACCAGAGAAACAACCACTCATGCTTCAAGAGAGTGGGTAGGTCTACTTAGATGGAGCACCTTTTGTTAAAGGAATGGGATGTCCTCTGCAGCCAGCCTATTGCACACCCCTTCTTGTCTCTTAGTCAAATCTATCTGGGGGGATAAGGCCTTAGAAAACAGAAAAGCCATGAATCACCCCATCCTCTCAAATGAACCTCAACCTGGTGATGGGGCATGAATAGGTTAATTGATCAGGAACAGGCCTATGATCAAGGGACAAGTGGGGGCAAAAAAAAGAACAAGCAAATTACAAAAAAAGAAGCAAGCTTTATCAAATCCAGTCATTGCTTGTACCCACAGAACACTGTCTAATCTCAGTCCTTACATACAAGAACTGGTCCTAAAAGACGTCCATACACTACAAGATGACTCAGATAAACACCACTTTTTTATTAAATCATGGAAGGGACAGGAAGGAATCCAAACAGTGGAGTATGGCAGGCATGATTACCAGGACAACGGGATAAAAACAGGAAACTATAAACTTTTTTGATAAAGCATTAAACATTTATTAAATTCACATACACTAAGGACATGGGTACATATCCATTTACAAATATTTTTCATTTTCATGCATTATATACACATTTTCTTTTTCAACAAAAACATTATGCATTGCTCAAGTCCTGCATTCCCTGAAGTTTCAGTCTTCCTCCTCCCAAACCTTATTCTGCATATATTGTTCACACAAATTCAATTTGTTTTTAAGCAGCTTTTTCCTTTACTTTCTAAAGAGTATACTTCTAATTATTTCAATGTTCAATAATTCAGTTAAGATTTGTTTAGATTTTGATTTCAATTTTCTAGTAATTTTTTGGCAACCAGTAACATTAAACTTATTAAGGCCTTATTGTGTCTAGGCAATTTAGTTTCTATCGCCCAGCTGAAAAAGTTCAAAAGAAATATTTTCTTAGTTACTATAATTTTCTCCCAGCATTTATAACAAAGTAACAAAGTATACTGTAGGGAGTTTTTAAAATCTGCCAACTTGTTACATTCCCAAAGAACATTTGTCAGTCTGGCAAGTGACAAGAAAAACCTTGAAATCACCTTTGCATGAACAAACCATGGAGCAAAGTAGCGGACATTGATACACATGATCTAAGATAGAGCGGTGGGCCTTTTTACAGTTCTAATGCATATGTGAAGAAGTGAAACAGGAAAGAGGATGTGTATATGGGCTATTTAGGTTTTAGGAAAGAACACTGCAAGGTACCATTCTAAAGGTAACAGAATAGGGTCTATATTACATATTCGAACACTTAAATGTTCGAATCGCTAAAGATCGACCTTTAGTGATCGAACATTTAAATGTTCGAATATGAATAAAAATTAAAAAAAAAAAAATGAAATGAAAAAAAAAAACTAAAGGGTGTAAGCAGGGGGGCAAGCACCCCTGCACCCACCACACCCCCTGTTACTTAAATATACCAACTCCAAGATCACGCTACAGTGTAGGGAATGGGAAATTTTCCATTTCCGCACTGTAGTGCACTGAAGTGCGATCTCGGAGTTGGTATATTTAAGTAACAGGGGTGTGGTGGGAGCAGCCCCCCACATGGGGGGGTGCAAGAGGGCTTGCCCCCCTGCTTAAACCCTTTCCTTTTTCTTTCTTTTTTTCATTTTTATATTATTTCTTTACATATTCGAACATTTGAATGTACGATCACTAAAGGTCAATCTTTAGCGATTCGAACATTTAAGCATTCGAATATGTAATATAGACCCACAGAATAGATTAATCACCTTGGATTAGATTTGAGCATTGGAATATTGGTAAAACATTAATTTGACAGTTAAATATATGCGTGTGTGTGTGTGTGTGTGTGTGTGTGTGTGTGTGTGTGTGTGTGTGTGTGTGTGTGTGTGTGTGAGAGCGTGTGTGTGTGTGTGTGTGTGTGTGTGTGTGTGTGTGTGTGTGTGTGTGTGTGTGTGTGTGTGTGTGTGTGAATGAAAAGCAGAAACAAAGTTTACTAGAAAGAATTTGTCTGTAGTACTAGTGGATAGGTGTATTTATTTATTTATCTCTTTAAATCTGTAGTTATTTATTGTCTGATGATCAGGTAGATGGACTGGTCCAATTTTTCAGACACCTTCAGAAAGAGATACCCATAGACAAAATTAGTATTAGATATGAATCTCTTCAATGCCTTTTGTAACTGAAACTGCCTGAAGGCTAGAATACATTCATGCAAATATATTCACCACAGTTGACATGAGAAGTGGTAACAGTGAAAATGGACTTTTCAAAGGAGGATGCAGTAATGGACTGAAACATGGCACTTTAAATTTAATGCAAAATAAACATATCTGAGGGATGTGGCTAGCAAGGCTGAAGAAAGGCAGCCTGATATAAAGGCTCCAACATGAAGCTAAGGTTTTTAAGGATTATTCCCCTCATGGTGAAAAGTCTCCTTCAAAAAGAATCAAGATATAGGCATTACAATGATGGATAATCAGATTGCTAGTTTTAAATTGCCTCACCTGAAGAAAAGGTGTGCCCCATGCTCTCATATTTAGCAAACACATCAGACCGGTTTAAAAGCCAGCATTTGCGCTTGTTTCCTGCCTTTCCTGAAACTAGTGTAGTCCAGATACAGATTTGCTGTATCCAGGACTGTTTGTAAGCTTCTGAGTGGTGCCAAAAAGTCTGTTCTTCAATTTTTCCCTTAGATCTGCTAGTTCTCTCCTCTCCTGCACATTTACTTGTTTATTAGTCTAGCACTTCACCAGACTTCTTGTAGAAATTACTGTAGCACATAAATGGGGCTAAACGTTCTACAAGGAAACAGCTCCAGTACTTATTATTAATGCCCACCTCTCCAGGCATGTCTAAAGGTCAGTCCCCTGTGCTTTCTCCTGTTAACCTGGTGAACTTGGGCATCCTGAGGCAGTGTAGCAACTGCCTCATGTACACCGACAACCCTCTCCTCTTACCTCCCAACACTCAAACCTGTGAGAGATTCACTTATATATGCAAATTGGAAGCCACGCACTCTCCAGCCAAAACCGGGATAGCTGATCAAGAGGAGAAGTTCAACATTTGCACCACACCACATGGAACACACAGCCCTCCAGAACACACACCAGCACTGCCTTCACATAAAAACACAAACCACACACCCACCTTTGTGGAGGCTCTCAATAAAAATCTACCCAAACAGCAGAGACCAGAAATGCACTCGACCATCACAACACAACACTAATCATGAGACACATAACTCTCCTAAATAGTCTGCCACTCACCCAAAGCCCCTAAGGCAACATAGCATGCCCAACACACTAGTCATAGGTGACTCGATAGTGAGACACACTGATGTTCCACTTATTAGGTTGAATAAGTAGAAAGTAACAGTCAGCTGCCTCTCAGGTGCCAGGATCCACCACATAAAGCACGCACTCAGGTCCCTCAACAACAGGTACAAATATGACTCTATCATTGTACATGTGGGTGTGAATGACCTGAGACATACATCCCTGGACTACATGAAAAGAGACATGGAGAAGCTCTCGGATTATGTACCCCAGGGGGGTAAGCTCTAGCCCTGAGCAACCTCCAATAATCACCCAGAATGATACCACAGTACAAGCAGAAAAGGATTGATTTCAACAATTGGCTAAGTTTCTGAGATGGACTGTATCTGTCACCCCTGGGCTTCCGGATGCTGACCAAGGCTCTTGCCACCCCTATAGTGCCTTTTTTAGGTGGTGTTCCAAAGACCAAATTACCACTGTAAAAGCTACAAACAAATGCAATCCGAGGGTCATGTTGCTCAATGCTAGAAGTCTAAATCTCAAAATGTACTCGCTCGAAGCACTCCTTAAAATGGAGAACATCGACATTTCTGCTGTAATAGAGACCTGGTTCAAGGCAGCAGAAAGCACCCTTGCACTACCAGGCTATAACTCATTCCACACCTTTTGGCCCCAGCACTTGGACCAAAGCTCCAAAGGTGGTGGTGTTTCCATATTCATAAAGGATGTGCACACCTCCAGACTAGTAGCCCAACATAACACATCAGAAATACTTCAGGTGCAGCTAACACTGGGTAAGACAGCGATTCAGGTCATAGCACGTTATAGGTCCCCAACCATGTCCCAAGGCTCACACTCCATGTTTCTAAGCACCCTGGAGAATATTAGGGTCCATCCTAAGACTCTTATACTGGGTGACTTCAATTATCCCTCCATTAACTGGGAAAACTACTCATGTACCAATACACTTGCCCAACGTTTCCTGTAATTCATTAATTAAAATGCCCTGGACCAGCTTGTTCTTACCCCCACTAGAGGTAGCAACATCCTTGACCTGGTCATTACTAACATGGGTGATCACTGCTCTACAGCATTAGTCAACTCCTCCCTGGTTAGATCCGACCACAAACTAAACACCTTGGAAATCCACATCACTCCCATCCACCCCATAAAGGTAACTGTTAAGAGAAAAGTTTTAAAAACATATTGTTATTTGTCTTTTTCCTCTTCTTGCAAAGTGAACATGTTATTTGTTGGGATATGCCTATCAAAGATGGGCCACATCTGTGAACAAAATGCAGTATTGCTTATAAACCTGAATAATATTTGTTTTCTGCATTTCAGAATAAAGAGACTTGGTTATAGCTCAGTGAAGCCTGGGATAAGGACGCACGGCCGAGTAAGAGTTAATTTACTGAAGCAGGTTGTGTGTCCTGGAAAATTTGAGCTACCATTGTTGAACTGAACATTTTGTGCTTCTTGAACATTCTGTACTAACTGTTGGTTAGAGGTGATTTGTAGTAAACATGTTTACCACAGGTGTTTTCCATAGCCAACTGTCAACGGTCAGAAATGTAACAAAAAGTTGTTTTGCTTGCAGTATAAAAGTTGATGTCAGTAAACAAGTTGACCAGAGGAGATCATCTTGGCCAACATGCTGTGTAATCTGGTTAGCTGCTAATAAAGAACTTTTTCATCACCTGAGGCAGATGTGACTCGTTTGAATTTTTCTTCTGACAGTAACCACCATGAAAAACTTCTCCAAAGCTAATACTGGGCTCCTAAAAACAGAGGTGGCTAACTTCACGGCACCCATGCAAATGAAGAATAGTTGCATGACTGCCGAATCACACACCAATGTACTGTATGGACATGTATACAAATGCATGGCTCTCACCATACCCAATAAAACCAAGATGCTCTCCTCCAAAAACAGAAGCCAATCTGGTGGTCCCCTGCCATAAACAAACTCTACAACAAAAGGAGGAAACTAATGCGGAAAAAGGTGAAGTCCCAAGACGGGAAAGACTCCCTTATCAGCCTCAACAAAAAGTTGAGATCCCTCATCAAATCTTCTAAAGCTAGCTGTGAAAACAGAATTGCATCAGATAGTAAAGACAACCACAAGCCCTTCTATAGTTATGTAAAGAGTCTCCACAGCAATACCCAGATTTGCTTTGAGCTACTGCACAATGGTACCTCCTATACCGAGTCAACAAATATTGCCAATATACTGGCCGACAGATTCAGTGCCATCTTTACCCCTCCCTCCCCCACCAAAGACCAATCACAATACCAGTAGAATGCCAAGCACCCAGTATTACTGCTGCACAGGTTAAAACAGCACTGTCCAAGGCCGAGAATACAGCTTCCATGGGAGCTGACAATATACCTGGCTATGTTCTACATGAACTACAGAGTGAACTGGCACTGCACCTGTGTGCCCTGTTCAATCACAGCCTCACCTCAGGCTTTGTCCCTACCGAATGGCGCACGGCTACAGTCATCTCTCCCCACAAAGGAGGAGCGACTACAGACCCTGGGAACTATCGCCCCATTAGCCTGACGTGTCTTATATTCAAAGCTTTGGAAGGCATCATCATGGACCTAATAAACAAGGATATAGGGAATCTCCAAACTCTGGATCCCATATAGTTTGGTTGCGAAGGGTAGATCATGCCTGTTCAACCTGGTCGACTTCTTTGAGTCAGTCACCAGAGCTGTGGATGATGGCAAGGTGGTTCATACAGCCTACCTTGATCTGGCCAAAGCCTTTGATACCATTCCCCACTCTGGAATCATAGAAAAACTGACTAAGCTAAGCATCAACCCCTATATCTCTAGACGGGTTGCAAACTGGCTCACAGATAGAACCCACAGTGTGAAAGAAGCTGACTCCCAAGTCAGACTGCCGACCAGTCACGAGTGGAGTCCCACTGGGCTCGGTCCTGGGTCCTCTCCTGTTTGGTATCTACTTCTCTGAAGTCCAGGCCAACACAAAGGGATTCTGGCTGACAAAGTTTGCAGACGATTGTAAGTTGGGAGCTATTATTAACTCCTCAAGTGATGCTGACATCCTACAGAAAGGCCTCACTGAGACCAACTGGTGTCAGAACCATAGCCTTAAGCTCAATGCCAAAAAGAGTGTGGTAATCCCCTTTGGGAAAAACCCGGTTCCTATGAATTACCACATCAATGGTAGTTCACTGAACACAGAAGACATTATAAGAGATCTGGGAACATAGGTTGACAGGAACCTCTCTTTTGATCACCGCATTGCCACTATGGTCAGAAAGTTCTTCTATGTGGCACATCTCATTACTAAGGGTTTTGCATACGGGAAGAAAGAGGTCACTGTCTCCCTCTACTCTTCCCTCATTAGGCCAATCATCAAGTACAATGTCCCATTTGGCATGTACCTCACTAGACACCTGCAGCAACTGGAGAGACCGCAAAAGTACATCACAAAGAGGATCCTAGGCCTAAAACACTTGTCCTATATGGAAAGACTCAAAAAACTCCGACTATTCTCTGTCTCATATCGCCTACTTAGAGGCGATCTCTGCTTGAATTACAAGCCATGTCTAACCCAGCTCTGTTAGAACTTATACATCTAAAGAAATCCCAATCCCTCTGCACCACACGCTCCAGAGACCTCAACCTCATTGCCACAATCAACAAAACAAGCTGGAGGGACAGGTTCATAACTCAGAGACTACCCATGATATGGAATAGTCTTCCCATACATGTCAAACAGAGCACCTCACTGGCCTTCTTCAACAGAAACCTTGAGTGGATGGGAAATAGAAAATTCACCCCGGGGATCACTCCAGTGGCTCTACTCGACAGAGGCACTGGGAATTAAGGTCGGGTGGCATGATGCCAGGGTAATCCTATGGGCTAGGCTTGTAAAGGCTCCAGGGCCATTATCCTAGTACACACCTATGAGCCCATGTAAGCTATGTTAGTGTAGCCATATAAAAGCAGCAGACAAACCTAGAACCCCTCTCAAGAAGAAGAGAAGACAAGACAAGAAATGGGGAAAATAAACAGCAACATTAAGGATAGAAATTTATTTACAGGATAAAAAGCTTGAGATGAAACAATTACTGAACTCACACACACACACACACACACACACACGTACAAATATATATATATATATATATATATATATATATATATATATATATATATATACACACACACACACACACACACAAAACAAATGATCTGGAGAACATATCTCACAGTTAGAATATATGAATAAATGCAGCATAAGTCAATCATCCAAATTTGCCTGACAGACATGTTTTACTTGTATCCAGTGCTATCCAGGCAAAGCTAAGTACATTTGATTGTAAGTCACACTTGCTTATTTTGAGTGATCACTACTTTTTCTGCTTTTGCTTGTGCATTTCAGTGCATTTTGTAAAAAAAAATGCTCTTCCTCTGACTGTTATTGCTGCAAGACTGACCTGAAATTGCCTTCAGTGAGGGATTTTCAGATAGCTGATTAATTGGTTTGTGGTAGAATTGCACTTGTGGATCTCTTCTACTGTGATTTTACATCAGGAGGACTGAGTTTATTCATCTTGTGGCAGATGGTGTTTACTTAGTCTATCAAAGTCAGGAAAAGCACAAAAGGACTCAGTGTAGTTGTTTTATTGGCCAGAAGGCTCATTAGTAAGTTTTATGTTTTTTCTGTACTGACATAAATTTGGCACATTTGTGGCAATACCTATAAATTTAGTAGAATTCAGCACTGTGTTAACATTAAAGCTAGCAGAAGTACTGTTTAGCATAATCTGCCCCAATAAAGCACCCTTAATAGCCTTCAACCACTTAATCCTTAAAGAAACAGACACAGTATGTGAGAGGTCTACTTACACAATATCACTGGAGGCTAAATTGATTACAAGTGCAAATAAGTTTGTCAAAACAACAAACACAATGCACACATAGACTAATGTATGCTGACCCACTTAAAAGTAATCTTTCTAAACAACAAAGATTGCCTAGACCACCAGCTGTCAAAGCTATGGCACAGCAAGCCCAAAGGACCTCATAAAAAACGTCTAACACCACACATACAGTCACACTCAATGGATGCCCAAATACTATGTCCCTGAGGCAACCAAACACACTTCCCAGGACTCTTGTCATAGCAGACTCCATTGAAAGACATACTGATACCCCTCTAACCAGGCTGAATAAGAAATTGGTAACTGTTACTTGCTTATCTGGAGCCAGGCTCCACCAAATCATGCACGCATTCAAGCCATTACTCTGCAGGTACAGTATGATTCCATTATAGTCTATGTAGGTGTTCATCACCTGAGACATACCTCCCTGGACTTTATAGAGAGAGAGACATTATGGAGCTCTCAGACTGTGTGTCACAGGTTGTTATGAGTCTAGCACTGAGCAGCATATTACAATCACTGAGGATGATGCCACAATATGAGCAAAAGATGATTGATTTTAACAAGTGTCTGCCTTTCTGGTGTCATTCTAAGGTGAACAAATATTTCTCAGCATGGGAGGACATGCTTAACACCACATTGCTTTGCCAAGGATGGTCTGCACTTGCACCCTCTAAGCTTTTGAATACTGGCTAAAATTTTATGCACCCCCATAGTGCCTTTTTTAGGCAATGCCAAAATAATAAACCTAGTGAAACAGCAAAATCAACTCAACTGAACTTCAAATTGTTAACTGCTCAATGTCAAGACCCTAAATAACAAATTACAATCCCACCAAGCCCTCCTCACACTCGAGAATACAGACATCTGCGCAGTTATTGAGACATGGGTTAAAGTGGAAGAGAGTACTGCAGCAGTGCAATGTTTCAGTGCCTTCCACACTTTTAGACCAGTAGCTGCACAGAAGGGCTAAAGCTGGCAGTGACTTGATATACATTGTAACAAGCATACCTTAAGGTTGGACAGACAGCATGATTTGCTGGAATTCTATGTGCAAATCACCATAGACAAAATCCTGTACCATATCATACCCAGCTATAGGTCAGCCTCCATGTCCCAAGAAGCTCATAATGCATACTTAGGACCCACTGAGACACTTACCATCCAATCTAATAGCCGACTCATTGGATACCTTAATCAGCCTCCTTTAAACTGGGAATCCTAAATAGCCTCAAATATACAACCACAGGGATTCCTGGACCTTGTAAATATAATCATTCTTGATCAAACAGTGAATATGCTTACTAGAGGTGCCAACTCCCTTACTAGCCTCAGTAAGAAACTGAGATGCCTCATAAAATCCTCCAAAGCTAGTTACGAAAATAAAATTGCCAAAGATTCCAAAGACAACCACAAAGCATTCTATAACTATGTCAAGAATCTAAATGGCAATGCTCAGATCTGCTCTGAGCTAAAACAGAATGGCATTAAATATACTGATCCAAAGGATATTGCCAATATCCTGGCAGATCGATTCAGTGCCAACTTCACCCCCCCTCTCACCCCCTAAATGGCCCATCTCAATACTGGAAGATTGCCAAATTCCAGTAATAATGGCCACACAGGTACAAAACACACTCTCTAAAGCCAAGAATACAGCATCCATGGGACCAGATGACATCCAGGCTGTGTACTACATGAACTACAATATGAACTGGCACCTCACCTAAGTGTCATGTTTAATCATAGCCTCACCTCAGGTTTCATGCCCACTGAGTGGCGCAGAGCTACAGTTATCCCAATCCACAAGGGGGGATCCACCTTGGATCCCGGAAACTACCGTCCCATCAGTCTGACAAGCCTTATCTGCAAGGCCATGGAGCGTATTATCATGGAACGTATAAACAAAGACATTGGCAACCTTCAAACACTGGACCCCACCCAGTTTGGGTTTGTGAAGGGCCGATCTTGTCTCCTGAACCTGATTGACTTCTTTGAATCAGTCTCCAGAGCCATGGACAAGGGTAAGGTGGTCCACACAGCCTATCTAGACCATGCCAAGGCCTTTGACACCATCCCCCACTCTGGAATCAAAGATAAACTTACTAAGTTGGGCATTAATCCCTATGTCACCCAATGGGTTGCTAAATGGCTTACTGATAGAACCCACACTGTAAAAGTAGCCGACTCCAAATCCAGCTCCAGACAAGTGACAAGTGGAGTACCTCAGGGTTCAGTCCTGGGGCGCTCTTGTTTGGCATCTACTTCTCTGAAGTACAGGTCAACACTAAGGGACTCTGGCTAACAAAGTTTGCAGATGACTGCAAACTGGGAGCCATTATTGAATCCCCGAATGATGTGGATACTCTACAAAAGGGCCTTACAGAAACAGATGCTTGGTGCCAGAGCCATGGGCTCAAGCTCAATGCCAAAAAATGTACTGTTATCCCCTTTGGGAAAAAACATGTATCCATGAATTACCATATAGGTGGCAGTACACTAAACACAGAAAGTGTGATAAGAGACTTAGGGACACAGGTGGACAGTGGTCTCACCTTCGATAACCACATCGCCACAACAGTCAGGAAATCCTTCTATGTGGCACACCTCATCACGAAGGGCTTTTCATCCAGAAAAAAGGAGGTCATTGTCCCACTGTACTCATCCCTCATTAGACCCATTATAGAATACAACGCCTCATTTGGTATGTACCTCTCAAGACATCTGCAACAAATGGAAAGGCCTCAGAAATACCTCACTAAAAGAATCACAGGCGTAAAGCAGATGCCCTACGCTGACCGCCTTAAAAAACTCCAGCTATACTCTGTCGCATATCGTCTACTCAGAGGCGATCTCTGCTTAACATACAAGGCCATGTCAAACCCAGAGCTGTTGGACATACTACACTTAAAGAAATCCCAATCCCTCAGAGCTACACGCTCCAGGGATCTAAACCTTGTCATCACAATAAACAAAACATCCTGGAGGGATAGGTTCCTGACTCAGAGACTCCCCAGACTCTGGAATAGATTGCCCATACATGTCAAGCAGAGTGCCTCTTTGGACCTCTTCAAGAGGAACCTTGATGATTGGATGGGAGAAAGGAAATTCACCCCAGGGATCACGTCAGTTGCCCTGCTAGACAGGGGTCCAGGAAAGTAAATAATGTGGGAAGAAATAGCCAGGGAATTGTTATGGCTAGGCTTGTATAGGCCCTAGGGCTGATAGCCTAGTACCAACCTATGAACCTATGAACCTATGAACATACTGGACTTTGTACACACAAATATTGGACCCTTCCCATTGTTTTGTCCTCCCTGGTAAGGTCCAACCATAAAGCAGTCCCTTTCAACATCAACTCCATAACCCCAGTAAAAATAGTAACAGTTAGGAACAATATATTCCTTTTATTAAGTGATGTTTTTCAAAATATTATGTCACTACAAACCCTGGCAGCACAACAGCCTACACTGAATTGCTCTCAGAAACCCTGTTAAGCCATGTCAATGGCTGCAGGGAGGCTACTGTACCTACCAGATGTATGCCTAGAACTAGCCCCAGAAGCAAACCTCCCTGGTGGCATCTCAAATTAAACAGGAAATACAACAAATGGGAAAACAATTATGGCAAATATCAGGATGGGTAATTCCCATAAAGATAAAAACTCTCTCATCAAACTAAACAGACAGTTAAGAGGGCTAATTAGGTCAAACCAAGCCAACTTTGAGGTTAATATATGTTCCCAGGTGAAAGATAACCATAAGGCCTTCTTCAGCTATGTGAGAAACCTCAAAGGCAGCACATAGCAATGTGCTAAACTGGTGGTTAATGGTGCTACATTCACCGAGCCTGGCAATATAGCAAACCTGTTCTCATACAAATTTAGTTCCAGCTCTACACCCTTCCCCCCAACCATCCCCCCAAAAATACCCTCAAACATAACTCTTCCAATTATAACTAGGAGCATGTACTGGCTGCTCTCTCTAAAGCTAAGAACACAGCCTCAGTGGGCCCCAATAACATTCCAGGATGCCTCCTAAACAGTCTAAAATATGACATATCAGGACTCCTGGAGCCATTATTTAACTATAGTCTTAAAACAGGCTTTGTGCCACAAGAATGGAGGACTGTGATGGTCATTCCCCCTGCATAACGGAGGATCTTCAACAGGTCCAGGAAACTACAAGCCCATTAGTCTGACTTGTCTTATTTGCAAAGCCATGGAAAGAATTATCATAGAAATTATCAACAAGGAAACAGGAGATCTCCAGACAGTCGATCCATCCCATTTTGGCTTTCTGTAAGGAAGATCATGCTTACTAAACCTGGTAGACATCTTTGAAAAGGTCACTTAATCAATGGATGAGAGGAAAGCAGTGCATACTGCCTACCTAGATCTGATACAATACCCCACTCAGGCATTGTCAATAAATTTATGGAACTAGGCATATAACCCTTTATAACATGCTGGATACCTAGCTGGCTCACAGATAGGCCCAGGGAGGTTAGAATCAGTGAGGCCACTTCCACAAGAGGCAGGTCACCAGTTGAGTCCCTCAGGGCTCTATGCTGGGCCCACTTCTCTTTGGCGTCTGTTTCTCAGAGGTCAAAGCCAATGTCAAAGGCCTCTGGCAGACAAAGTTCACAGATGATTGCAAACTGGGAGCAGTCATTGAGTCTTCCAAGGTGATAAAACCCTCCAGGAATGGCTAGCACAACAAATGCTGAGCTATACATATACATATGCAATGAGAGAAGATAGCTTTATTTTATTTGATCTCATAAACACTTGTTGTCAATGCCATGACTTAAAATGCAATGCCTAGAAATGCATTATAACTCCTTTGGGAAAGTCAGCCACATCAGGTAACTGTCATCAATAAAACACCCCTAAAAGTTGATTCACTAGTCAGGGATCTGGGAAATCATGTAGATAGTAACACAGCCTCTGACCAACATGCATCCAAGGTAGTAAGAAAATCCTTCTATGTTGCTCAACTTGTAAGTAACGGCATGGCATCTAGGTCCAGGGAGGTCACTGTACCTCTATACTAGGCCATCAACAGACCCATCCCATAGTATAATGTCCCCTTCAGTATGTACCTGACCAGACACATGCAGCAAATGGAATATCCACAAAGGTTCCTTACAAAAGGAATACAGGGAGTAAACACAATGCCTTACGCTGATCACCTCAAAGCCCTGTGCCTTTACTCTGTACTATACAGACTTATGTGAGGTAATCTTTGCCTGGCGTACAAGGCATCCCTGGACCCTGTTTTGATGAATCTTTTGCACATCTGAAAAACTAACAGCATCAGAACTATTTGATCAAAAGACCTAAATTTTGCTAGCGACATAAAGAGACGACATATTGGAGAGACAGATGTGTTTCTCAGAGAACTCACATTCACTGGAACAGGCTCCTGATGCATGCGAAGCAGATTTCCTTCCTAACCCTATTTACGCACAGCTTGGACCAACAGATGTGTAACCCTAAGAAGATTAAATCTAACTGAGCTAGAAGGCCACCTGGGAGATTAAACATTCTACCCCTCGTACTGTAAATCATTGAGTTTTACTCATCAACAAGCAGTCAGACCTGGAAACTACAAAGTAAAAACTTATAGCATCTAAACTTGTAGCTTCTTGGTCTGATTGCTCATTTGTAATGCATGTTTATTTGTTATTGGGGTGTGCTGCTGTATGGCCATGCATATTTTGTTGATCAAGTTATTTGTTCATGATCATAGTCACTTGCGTGAGTACAGGCAACCAGGCTGTTGTTGTTTCTATATAATTTTACCAGCTGACAGAAGATAGTGTCTTTCCCTTTATTTGTTCTACCAAACCTACTATGGTGGGTGTTGGTCATTTGCAGCAGCAAAAACAGACATGCATTATTGTGGATATTATTTTTTTCAGCTTCCTGTGCTAAAAGCACTGCAGCTAGGCTTTTGTGGGTGCAGACTGTGAATGAAATGGCACACTAAAATCTATTTTTCTCACTAAAGTTTCAACTCAACCTAAGCTGAGATTTTGAAAGCAGGACGTTAAAAAGGAGATGCATGCCTTTAGGAGTCACTATATTGCTGAGATTTCTAGCCTCACAGGTAGTGCTGTAGAAAGCTGATAAGATTCATCATAAAGTTTGGAAGAAGCCTTTACGTATTAGAATAGTGGAATGCAGTTACAGGCCATCCACAACCCAAGGATTGATGGGTAAGTTGTAGAAAAGAAAGACAGGACATACAGGTAATAGCTTGTCATCCATGATTAATTTTCCTCTAGGCAAACAAAATATTCACACAAACCTAAGATCTTCAGTTCAACAAAGCAAAACATTCAAAGGACATCAGAAAGGAAAACATCATCTTGGAAAGAAGGATGAGCTACAGGAAGTCACACTGTGGAGATAAAAAGAAGCCACAGAACTGCAGACAGATCCTCAGCTCTTCTCAGGATTCTACTGAGAAAAGGAACTGCACCATGATAATCCCTGAGCAGCAGCAAGAGCAGAAACAGCCAATCACAATCTGCAATCTTCTGGGATGGCTCCAAAGACCTGGAAAAGCTCCTGCTGGCATTTTTAGGGGCTGGGCGGCCTTGAATGTTCTCAGCAAGACTCAAATATGGGCAGCAAAGGGTTGTAAGATACTGTAAGAATGTGTAGCAGTTCTTGCCCTAGAATGAACATATCTTATAAATAATATTGTAAATATTGCTGTATAGAAAATGCTAGGCTTCCTTTTAGAAAGACAAACATCTCTCTCCACTAGGTAGAGAGTTCCCTTTAAATAATGCTGGTAATAAGCAATAATTGCCTTGTTAGTATAATATACAAATGACAGTACTATAACTCAGTAGGACAGAAATGTTATCCTCTCAGTGTAGGGGGAGTTTGTACCTGGAACAGTGGTTCTGAGAAGTATCTTCTGAAGAGAAGAGACAACATGAAGAAGCCTCAGCTAGCCTGGAGGTATTGTGCTAAGGATTCAGTCAGGAAGAGGCAGTCTCTATTTTGGGAGCAGACCTGAGTTAGTATGAAACTGCAGACTTTTTCTCCTATTCTAAAAGAGTTTGCAACACTGAACCAGTACACTGCCTTCTGCTTTAATAAAAACTAATTTTATTGGCAAAGTGCCTCTGCTGCCTTATTTTGATACCACAACACAGATGGATCAAAGGTCATCACAAAGGATGATGAAGCTATTAGAAAGTGGAAGAAGTAGACAAGAAAGGACATGTGAACAGCTGTTGGCAGTTTGCTTTTAAGCTAATTTTTCCCAGTTGGAAGTTTCATTCTATTCCCAGGCTTCTTCTGTTATATACTGATTAATGAGGTACAATAAGGAGGACAGGCTCTTCTGTTCTACATAACTAATACAGTACAGATTGCTCATCATACACCACAGGCACATACCCTTCTTACTGCTTCTTTGCATAGGCATATGCTACTACAGTCCTGTGTTGGGCAGGAAAATCATTTCAAGCTTCTGCATGGTTGCTTCTTTGCATAGGCATATGCTACTACAGTTCTGTGTTGTTGGGCAGGAAAATCATTTCAAGCTTCTGCATGGTTGCTTCTTTGCATAGGCATATGCTACTACAGTCCTGTGTTGGGCAGGAAAATCATTTCAAGCTTCTGCATGGTTGCTTCTTTGCATAGGCATATGCTACTACAGTCCTGTCTTGGGCAGGAAAATCATTTCAAGCTTCTGCATGGTTGCTTCTTTGCATAGGCATATGCTACTACAGTCCTGTGTCGGGCAGGAAAATCATTTCAAGCTTCTTCATGGTTGCTTCTTTGCATAGGCATATGCTACTACAGTCCTGTGTTGGGCAGGAAAATCATTTCAAGCTTCTTCATGGTTGCTTCTTTGCATAGGCCTATGCTACTACAGTTCTGTGTTGTTGGGCAGGAAAATCATTTCAAGCTTCTGCATGGTTGCTTCTTTGCATAGGCATATGCTACTACAGTCCTGTGTTGGGCAGGAAAATCATTTCAAGCTTCTGCATGGTTGCTTCTTTGCATAGGCCTATGCTACTACAGTTCTGTGTTGTTGGGCAGGAAAATCATTTCAAGCTTCTGCATGGTTGCTTCTTTGCATAGGCCTATGCTACTACAGTCCTGTGTTGGGCAGGAAAATCATTTCAAGCTTCTGCATGGTTTCTTCTTTGCATAGGCCTATGCTACTACAGTCCTGTGTTGGACAGGAAAATCATTTCAAGCTTCTACATTATTGCTTACCCATATATGTGAATCTGTTGTTTTGCACTGTTATCTGTACCTCAGTCACACCTGTATGCAATATGTAATTGCTTGCATATACCTTTTCTCCTTTTTTGTGCTAGATATTCAGAACTAGCAGAATGTAAACAGAAATGTTGCCAGTTGCCACAGGAAGCAGCAGAGATTAAAACACAGTGAGGTTAAGCTACATCCTATGTTCTCTCCTGCATTATATAGGTTCATAGGTTCATACTAGGCTATCTGCCCTAGGGCATTTATAAGCCTAGCCAGAGTGTGTTTGGCTTTCGCCACCCATTTTAAATTAATTTTGCTATGCCCTTTTTCAAGGTTAGTATACTGTGCCTCTGTCTAACAGTGACACAGAAGTGATAGCCGGGGTAAACCTACGATCTCCCATCCACTCATCAAGATTCCTCTTGAAGAGAGTCAATGAGGGACTCTGCCTAACCTGGACTGGGATTTTATTCCAGAGTGAAGGGAGCCTCTGGGTTATGAATCTGTCCCTCCAGCATGTCCTATTTATTTCAGTGCTGAGGTTCAAGTCTCTCGAGTGCGTAGCTCAATGGGATTTGGATTTTCTGAGGTGCAGCATGTCCATTAATTCTGGGTTGGACATGGCTTTATACGTCAGGCACAGATCGCCTCTGAGCAGGCGGTATGCCACTGAGTAGAGCTGGAGTTTCTTTAACCGGGCAGCATATGGCATCTGTTTGAGCCCTATGATCCTCTTGGTGAGGTACTTTTGGGGTCTTTCCAGTTGCTGCAGGTGTCTGGTAAGGTACATCCCAAAAGGGGCATTGTACTCAATTATGGGCCTGATGAAGGATGAGTAAAGAGGCACGATGACCTCCCCTGATCTAGATGTGAATCCTTTCATGATTAGGTGGGCTATATAAAATGTTTTTCTAACCACTTTGGCCACGAGGTTGTCAAATGAGAGATTGCTATCAACTTGGGTCCCCAGGTCCCTAATTACTTCTTCTGTACTTAATGGATTACCACCTATGTGGTAATTTGTGGGCACTTTGTTTTTGCCAAAGGGGATGACTATACACTTTCTGGCGTTTAGCTTGAGGCCATGGCTCTGGCACCAGTTGTCTGTTTCTATGAGGCCCTTTTGGAGGATGCTTGTGTCGGCTGGAGAGTCGATTATGGCACCCAGTTTGCAGTCATCTGCGAACTTAGTCAGCCACAGTCCTTCCGTGTTGGCCTGTACCTCCGAGAAATATATACCGAACAAGAGAGGTCCCAGGACTGAGCCTTGTGGGACGCCACTTGTAACTGGTTTGGAGTTTGACATGGCTCCAGCAATTCTAACATGTGGGTTCTGTCCTTGAGCCAGTTTGCAACCCATCTAGTGACATAGGGGTTTATATTTAAGCTGGTGAGCTTATCTATAATGCCCGAGTGGGATATTGTATTGAAGGTTTTTGCGAGGTCCAGGTAGGCTGTGTGGACCACTTTTCCCTCGTCAATGGCCTTGGTGACTGTTTCAAAGAAATCAACCAGGTTTATGAGGCAGGATCTGCCCTTAACAAAGCCGAACTGGGTAGGATCCAGTGTCTGTAGGTCCCCAATATCTTTATTTATGAGGTCCATGATGATCCTTTCCATAGCTTTGCAGACCAAGCTAGTCAGGCTTATGGGGCGATAGTTTCCAGGCTCCGTTGAGGCACCACCTTTGTGGAGAGGGACCACTGTTGCTGTACACCACTCTTTGGGTACATATCCTGTAGTAAGGCTGAGATTGAACAGTAGTTTTATGTTTGGGTTTAGCTCTTCTTGGAGTTCATGTAGGACGCAGCCCGGGACAGCGTCTGGTCCCATTGATGCTGTGTTTTTTGCTTTGGAGAGGGCAGCTCTTACCTGAGCATCTGAGATGTCAGGGGGCAGCACTCTGCTGGGATAAATATTTGCCCTTTTGGTGGGGAGGGGAGAAGTTTGCACTGAACCTGTCAGCTAGGATGTTGGCAATGTCTGTGGGTTCGGTGTATTTTTTGTCATTTTGGACTAATTCTGAGCATATTTGGGAATTCCCACCCAGGTTCCTAACATAACTAAAGAAAGCCTTGTGATTATCCTTAGTGTCCTGTGCAATTTTTCTCTCGAAGCTGGCCTTAGACGATTTTATGAGTGCCCGTAGTTTTTTGCTAATACTGATCAGAGATGCCTTCCCTTTTTGGGATTTTGCTCTATCATGTCTGCTGTAAATATGTGGGTCCTTATCACTAAAACCATGCTTCCCATTTTGTCTCTTTTCTGCAGGTCATTGTGTCTAACAAGATTACAGGCACATCAATCACTGCCCTCTGTTGCCCTAACTGAGACTGTGGCTGAGGATTGTGAGTCTTATGTGGGGAAGGTTATCCCATACCTAGCAGGTAGCCCGCCCCAGTCACCAGCCTTGGCTTAGCCAGGGATGAAGCATATAGTGGAGGCAAGAGGTAACAGAGTGATGATCTACAGGTCACCACACCATTAACCCATTGTATAGCAGGCAGCAAACTCATTAGACTTATTCTAGCTTATGCTATCAGGTACGCTGTGATCAAACAGGATTTGCATCAAATTCATAATACACATACATATAATATGGGAGAAGACAGCTTTGTTTTATTTTATTTCTTAATAAAAATAATGATAATTCAGTCTGTGATAAAAACTGATTGAAAATAGTGCCCAGTTCGGAGATGCAAGCAGGAGGAATAATATAGCTTGTGACAAAAATGTGTTCTCAGCAATGAAAGTAAACTGGTCAAAGCATTTTAGGGGAGCTAAGGCTGAGTTATATGGGAACTTACTCTGGTATTTTAGCACACCTAATAAATAAAGTAAATTACTGGCACCAGAGGAAAATATAACAAATTTCAGGTTGCACCCATCCTATTAAACAGAAAAAAGGTCCACCAAAGATTAGTTAGATATAAGGGAGATATACTCTTCTGCAAGAAGCAAAGATGAGGATAAAAGAGGGAAGCAAACTCTTCACTAAGGATTACCAGAGGAGAGAATTTGAAAACAAAGCAAAAGCAAGCTAACACACTGCAGTTCACTTTATGAAGGGTCTACAAGTGCTGTATGAAGAGGACAGGAAAAACAGGTAAGTGAGATTTAATGGATTACAAGGCTGTGGAATCAAAGATGAAGATACTGAATATCTCCCTGTTTAATATGGATGGTGGTAGCTTTCTGAAAGTTTTTTGGGATGTGGAATCAAATGGATTTAAGGGATGGGCAAGAAACTGTAGTGGTGGACTTTAATGTTGTAAAATATCCTAACAAAAAGGAATGTAAGACAAACAGTCACAATAATATTTATTTATTTTATTTTTATGTATTTATCCTTTCTTGACCAGATTAGTCCTACTAGGTTAGTAGTCTCTTTTCAGCAGGAACCCAGGGTAGTATTCATACTACTAGGAGAAATTTGGCCAGAACATCGGGGAACTTCACCTACTCGTATCGTACGGGGATGCTATTGTTGGTGATGCTTCCTATTTCTGGTCTGAGCATTAAGGCAGCTATTTTTTAACTGTCAGTGTTTACATGGTGTGCAGCTTAGCGCAAATAGGGGAAATGGAGAAACACAATGAATATCATTTTTAGCTGTGCTTGCCTCATTTGTGCATTGCTTAGCAATGCACAAACCTGGACTAGTGGCCGACACAGGAAGCAGACAGAACACCTGCAGACAGGAAGCAGACAGTCAACATTCCAAAACAGATATGTTCTATTAATTCTGTAGGACACCACGCAAAAATGCTAAGCAGCATTGTGCGACAGTTAACACATAGAAGTTAAGAATGAATAGGGAATTATGCAACTGTTATTTAACTATTCCTGTGACAGCAGGTATAACAGTAGGGCTGCAATAGAGATGGTCCTGAGTTCTAATACAGGAAGTGCAACATACTGTTACTGTTGTGACAGTTCAGTTTATAATAATGAACCGGAAAATATCCAAGTGCTATTTCAATATTCCTGTGGCAACAGGTGTAAGTGTAGGGCTGAAATATACATGGTCCTGGGTTCTAATAAAGGAAATTCCATTTTTAATGCTGTTCCATCTCACATTATATTAAATAACACTTTACACATAATAATAAATAGTGGAGCTCGTATGAATTATATGTCTGAGGGATAAGACATCATTACTGTGTTTTGAAGGTTCAGATGTATGACTGAGAGTATACTGTCTACTATGTTTCAGCAGGTATAATTCTGGTATCTGGACTTGACTGGCCTTCACACTTAAATAAGACACATGCACAAATCAATGTATATACAACAACCTTGTCAGGTCACACACACATATGGTTAACACCTCAATCTGTCATCTGTATTTTTAAATGACTCATGACTATGTCTGACTATGTCTGAGAAGCACTTTTTCTGTGGCAAAGATGGAAAACCACTACTGTGGAAGAAAATGATATGTCCCTTATGCATAGGTTTGAATTCCACACTGGAAAAATCAATTTTAGCAGTGTATAAAGCCAAACAAAAATGTGTTGGTCATGAAATTTATGCCCCAGTGCATGTCAGCAAAGATAAACCACCTAATACGTACAGCAGCAGACACCCCTCAAACTAATGTCAAGTGCCAGATTAACATTCCAATTTCATAAATTGCTTTCCTCTCGTACTAATACAGTTGGCATCATTTCTTGGGTTTGTGCACTACCAGTAAACACGATAACAGAATTTTATGTGAAATCATTAGTTGCTATTGCACTGCTTTGGGATTAGACATGTCTGGTGTTAAAGGGGAAGGTGCCCAATTTAGGGTGCAGAGGTGGAGTGTTCAGGAGTCCTGAATATTTACTGGATTCCTGGTAAAGCGTCACAGCCAAAGACTTCCACAGGGGGGCTCTTCTGGCTCCCACTGCAGGTCTGAGGCTTGGAATAGTCTGGCCAAGGCCATATCCAGTGCAACTGGCATCCCAAGCACTTGAGAACAGTGTAGGCACCACTTCAATGACCTAAAAAGGTGTGAGAGGAATACACTTAACCAGTGGTTGGATGTGTTTCAAACTAACAGCATCCCACAGTTGTGTAAGTATGCTAATAAAGAGAACTTATAATACACAGAAAGTTAAATATAGGCAAGACTGGTAAGCATAATGCTCTTCTGTTCTTTTCTTTTCATAGCTAATTCTGAAATAGTTGCAAACAGGCAAGCCCATGCTGATCATCTGGAGAGACTGGGGGAAGCAAGTGGTATGTATGCAACACAAGAAGAGTATTACTGTAGCTTTAAAAGTTAAAGAAAATGTTATTTCTATACAGTAGTAGCAAAGTAAGCATGCACATCCTGTCAAAGCAAGTTTGCATGCATAAGTCTGTAGTGCAAACCAGCTTTAGGAGTGAGGTGTAAGACTGTAGTCAGAGGTTGTGGATTCAAATGCCATGAATAACAACTATACAATACTGCAATTCTTTAATAATATTACATAAATTAAATTCTACACAAGTGGCATAAATGCCCTGCTGTGAACTGTAATCTGTATAATTGGACCAAGCCTATGTGCATATCTCCACATTGCAAGGTTTACTTTGAACAATCCATACTTATACTTTGTAGTTGTTAGGAAGTATGTTTAAATGTAAAACTTCAGATAATGTAGTTGTATTATTGTGATAATGCCTTGTATGTCACATATGATGGTACTAATCTTATCTCCCTTTTTTCTCTGACACCAACCCTTGTCTCTTTTTTATTTTTTATGTGTCATCAAAATGTCTTCATGTCATCCAGCTCTAACAAATCACTAAATGCTTAACAGCACAGTGAGGTAGGCCAATCCCAGTGACTCAACCTGTTCCTGCTGCACTGGCTCTGGCATGAATGGCCAGCACATATGGAACCCAACCTGGCAGCACTGCTTCTGCTGCCCCTGCACTACCTGCACTATCTGCACCCTCAGGTAGCACTACCCTGGCAGCTGGTACTGTGGTGCCCTCCGAGAGTACTGGCAGAGGTGGGGATTTCATCACCCACCAGGAGATGCCAAGGTTGATGCATAGGGTCATTCACACTACCATTTGTGTACGCCTACACCAGATGGAGAGGCTACTCTCCCTCATGGTCCCATAGAAACAGAAGACAAGCACTCCAACAGCCAGCAGACTAAGGGGACCATAATGACAGTCCTGTGGGTGAGGACTAGATTCTCAAAGTCTCCATGTTTGACGGGCATGGGCTTGCATTGTCCACTCCCTCACACCAATAATAGTATCCCCAACCTTTTGTGTCCCTCACCATGTGTCTTGTTTTGTTTGCATGTTTGTTTGCATATCCCTCCTCACCTATCCAACTTACCTGTACCAGAAATATCAAAGTTCATTACCCAGCATTCCTCTCTTACTGAAGTAAAAATGGGCACCTGTCCCACAAAAAAAAAATTCTTCCCATACAAAGCTCCCCATTTCACACACATGTCTTCTTGACACACTTGATTTGGCCCAATTGGCTATACAACATGATTTAGTTGTTGTCACCTCTCTTTGTGGAGGTGACAGTCCAAATTCAGCTAATATTCTGTACATGTTTTCATTTTACTGTGTTGAAGAAATGGATAGCTATGGTTCTTTCTTACCTCCCATCTGCACATTCCTATATTGTTTTTCCTTTGTTCTTCCCCCTGCTTGCCTCCATTTTACCACTTTCCTATCTACCTCACTTTAACACCTATAATCTGGTCAAAACATAGAATCACACGCAACATACACAAGTACAAAAAAAAAAAAAAAACAATGGAGCCTTTCACTTTTTGGCCTGTATGTTTTGCAAAGTTTGGCACTGTACATCAATGTCAAATGACAGTGAACGACTTTTCTTTGGATTGATTACCTCCATGCAACACTACATAAACATGCTGCACAACATCAACACACAGTAACACATGGTGAATGTGGTGTTAAGTATAATATCAATACATTACAATGTAAAAATATTACATACACCTGGATTCAAACTCTATATCACCTGGACTCAAAAAGAAGTCTGTCAATGCATTTACATCTGCTGCCACAGAGTGAACTAAGCAGCAGGTGTGTTTCATATTCTCAGTACTGAGAACTCTCAGAATTTTACTGTGGTTCTTGGTTGTGCACTGCTTAATTACATGAAAACAGGGAAAATGGTAGAAATGTGTCTCTTGCATGCACAAACACTTTGCAACCATTGAGCAAACCTACTGCTCAGCTGTGCGCTATGCAAAGTGAGCATTAGCATGCATTACTTCTGTTTACTGTTCATTTAGAGTTCATGCCATGAAACTATATGTGGAAATACAAACAAAATGAAGGCACTATCTAAGAAAAGGACACATATTTACAACACAGCCAACTGTTACCTCCCCTCATGCACTTCAACCTTCGTCTCTCAGCACTTGTTCACAAATTTAGCAACTATACTACAAATATAAATAGCAATTGTTGTCTTATATACCATGCACATCTTTAGAATGATAATACACATTCAGATTTTCCAATACTTGTATAATATGGACACCTGTTTGCATATAGTTTGTAAAGCTGTCTCTTAAAGCTTACCTGCACAATGGAAACCCAAACACCAAATACTGCACATTGCAGACTCATCAATCTGGTAAAATGTAGAATATTAATATCTTGACAGTTGTACATGTCTCACTATCCATTTCATGCAGGCCTCTCAACATCTTCTCTCCAATATCCACTTCTGATGTCATCCACTATAAGTTGTCCTGCAGCACTTGCATAAAGTACTGAGCTCTGTAGTTTGTGTACTTAAGTAGGGGTTCTGCTCTCACTGCAGTCACCTGGGAGTTATGTGTGTCTATGTAGTCAGAGGAGCATAAGTGTGTATCTTACAGTTACCACTCCAATTCCATGGTTTGCCAGCATTTTGACACTTGCATATGCCTACACATCCATTTCATGTAAGCTTCCCAACATCTTCTCTGCAACATCCACTGCTAGTGTCATCCACTATTAGCTGTCCTGCAACCTTGTAAAAGTCAAACTTTTGCCACAGTGCTTGCATAAAATACAAAGTTCTGTAGTCTGTGTACTTAAATACGTAGGGATTCTGTTCTCACTGCAGTCAGCTGGGGGGTGTGTGTGTGTGTGTGTGTGTGTGTGTGTGTGTGTGTGTGTGTGTGTGTGTGTGTGTGTGTGTGTGTATGTGTGTGTTTACACTTGCTTGACATTCAAGATAACATTCTGCACCAGCATGTGTGACACTGTTATTACCATTCTCCACTCATCAGACTCTGCTGATGTCATCAGCTATAGCTGATTTGCGGATGTGCAATATTCCCATCACGGCAGTGTCAGAGAGTGGCCTGGAGGCCAAGCACTTGTCACTTCATCCCATACAATACAGTGACAGGGCTTTCATTCTATCCACATGCATCATGACATGGTTTGTATTTTCTTGATGAGAAACCCCTGTGATCTCTCCAGCTGCTGCAGAGGTCTGGAAAGGTACATGCAAAAGGGAGCCTTATACTCTATTCATGTTCTGATGAGGTTATTGTATAGTGCTGTTACATCATCCTCAGATATGGCTACAATACCTGACTTATGAGGTGCATGACGTAGACTTTGCTAACTATGTGTGTTCCCAGGTCTTGCACCACCGAGTTTCAGCACTGGGGGAATGTTGTCAATGCTATAATTAGTGGGAAATTCCACTTTACAGAAGGTCAAAATAAAGACACATTTTTGCATTTATTTGTACACAATGTAGCTTTGGCACCAATCATTTGTCTGTGTAAGCCCCTCCTGCAGTATGTTATCATCATTGGTGGACTCAATGATTGCACCCAAAATGCAAGAATCGGCAAACTTGGTAAGTCAAAACCCATATACTTTAGCCCTCACTGTCAAGAAATAGATTCCAAACAGTAAAGGGCCCAGCAAGATCCTTGGCGTATGCCAATGGTGACAGCTCTACTGGTAGAGGATGATTCACCAACTTTCACAGTATGTATTCTGCCAGTGAGTGAATTGGTTAACCATCTAGTGATATAAGGGTTATTTCCCATCTGGGAGAGTTTCTCAATGATAATTGAGTAGGGAATTGTGTCCAAACCCTAGGCCAGATCAAGATAGGCAGTATGCACTGTCTTACCTTCATCTAGGCCTATCACACAGAATCAAAAGGCTGTGATAAACATCATAGATCACCTATAATGTGACTCAGAACACATACACCTACCTGACACAGTTGGATACACACTTCAACATATCCTCAAGATGGACTATGTTCCCGTAGAAGGGTGTACATCAAGATGCATCCATATGAGTTGGGGGACAGAATCTGATGCATGCATGTGCAGACACAGCCTGACTCCCCTCATCTGTGAGGTGGACCAACATGTCACCACAGACCTTAAATAAATGGACACTAGGAATATCCCGGCTGTGTGCAACAGACACGCGTGAGCTGTTAATGCTACATCTATGTCTGTTACATCTGTTAGATGTCTTCAAAGAGGTCATCGAGGACAGGCATAGTGACAACACTATCATCCTATGGAACTTGACTAGGCCAAGGCACTTGACACAAATCCATACTGGAGTATTCACTCAACACTGTCAGATGTGGCCATAAGCACTTATATCACCAAGTGGGTAGACCACTGTATCACATACAAGGCATCTAAATATGTTGAAATGTGTAAAGTGAAATATATTGTGGGTCCGGTGATCAGGTCTGTGCATCAGGGCTGTCTGCTACGCCCTTTCCTGTCCATTATTTAAGTCACAGATGTTAAGAATGATATACACATCCTGTGTCCAAACAGCTGTCTGAAGGACTACAGATTGTGAACAATCATTGACTCATTCTGTGATATTAGTATAATACAGACAATATCAACACACACCAAAGATTGCTTCCACAGCCATGACAAAACATAAGATGAAACAAAAACATGGGAGGATTTGTTACGTTGTGAAAACAAATGTACAACCCAAGGATAATGCAGACATTGCACCCTAAAGCACACCAATTGGTATGTGACCTGTTTTCTGAGACAGATGGTATGTGGAATGTACACCAGCATGTGATAACAATGCTGAGTACTCCCTTGAATGTAACACAACTACTGAGTATGTGAAGGACATCACATCAGAGGCCATAATACCTTCATAGTTCCCGGCCTTCATCACACCAATAACTGAGTACAATGCATCCTTCTTCATGTACCTCCTGACACATCTTCCAGTAATGTGTAACTGGCGCGTACCACCTTTGTCACAGTGAACTGTCACACATCTTATTGGCCATACCTAGGTATACTTTTTGTTGCATAAACAATACTGTCTGATGGTGTGGAATCCCCATCAAGGTGTTATACCAGATGCATGTATGATACCTGTTTCAGTATGTGCACAGATGTTTGACAACATTGATGGCATGGATTATATTTGTGACAGTGTAGATCGTCAACTAGCCTGTATTAATCATAATGTCACATACAGGTGTAGCAGTGTCCCTCCTAACACCTCCAGCAAATGTTATAATGTCAGAATGGTGTGACAGATTACCCTCACAGATTACTGAAATGTCAGCTGTACAAGTGTGTTTGTTCAGAACCATCTATGATCACTCAGAAACACATATGTTATGTCAGAGACATGGAATTACTGGTGGTTGTCTATGATTGTGTGTCCTTTTACTGTTGTCCATGAGTCTGTAATGGTGTCACACTTGTTGGAGACCTCTACTGACATTACAGTCATATTCAGGCAAATCAGTTTGCAGTTTCACAGTATTCACCCAACCCTAATTGTATATAACATCCCTGACAGATGTTCTCTCTACTTTCCGTGTCAGGATGCTTATATAACAGCAACATCTTCTCCATTGTTGTCACCTTGTCTGACAGTCACATATTATACATTTTAATTGTACAGTCCGTACTGCACTATGTCAGTATGTGATTAGTGTTTCTGCTACAACTGTCTTCCATTTACATGCCTTCATCTGCTGTACATTATGATGTTTCACCTGTCCTCTTTCCCTGTGTTCATTCCTACAATTCATCTGTGTGTCCCTATTCAATACACACACTTCCCCTAACTGTTTACTTTAAATGGCAGTCCATGTTCTCTTAATGATCATTTACACAACTTTTGTACAAAATGCCTGGAATGGGATTCCACAATACTCTGCACTGTATACACTATGTTTGGGCCATATACGTTGCTATATGATAAACCCTGGTAATCACTGTGGCAAACCTGCTAACCTAGTTTGCTCTAGGTTAAACAAGTTTGTTATCTGAGTTGCTTTACATGGTTTCCTGACCGGCATAAAACCGCACTTGGTTAAGTACAAACATGGTGCATGGCATGAATATGTATGTAATCACCACTGTTGCTCACAGCACAAACACATAAACTCCATGTAGGCTTCACGTGACGCCTACACTTTTTTTGAATCCTACTGATTGTCTATTGTATTTTCTTTGATATGGGGATCAAGGTTACATACAGTTAGAGTCGGGATTTTATACAGTAAGGAAGAGGAAGGGGGATTATGGTTAATTAATCTATTTGTCCATGCAGCTTCTTTGAATCTTTATAGAGCTCTGCTGTGATTATAAAGAAAATAGGAATATCATAAATCTTACATTGAAAGTTAAATATACATTTTTTGGGGACAACATAGATTTAGGGAAAAGATGGAAAAATTATGTGAATGAAGAGATAAAAAACTGCGAAAACAATTGTTTATAGAAAGTGGATATAAATAATGTGAGGGAAAAAAGAAAAGAACGGTATTCGACTATAATGAATGAATATTATTTTTCCAGTTGAAGCATTTAGATAACGAAAAAAGAAATGTTATTAAAATAAGATGTGCATGGTGTAAGAAAATACAGGACTGTAAAGATTTTTTTTTTTTGTGGAGACTAACAATAGGTAAACTGCCTGTTAGAGCTAATATGGCCTATTAAAGAATACAAGAAAAAATGTGTAACCACTGTGGGAAAATAGAAACAACGGATCATGCATTTTAGAAGTATTATGGAGTGAAGAAGTTATGGGAAAAATATGTGGAAATAAAATGTTGAAAGTTTTCAAAAATGCTGATTATTTAAATATGAATATGTTAGAATATGGGTATTACAGTAATAGAAAAAAGAGGTTAAGGAAATTGATAAGCTATTGTATATTTTATGGACAGTGTGGAATGAAAGACTAAATGAAGTGAAGTTTAATGCAAATTGGATATTGTCTGAGATTTTGAAGAAGACATGGTTTGGCTGTTGAAAATGGGTGAGGGGATGATTAAAGTATACGGGACTGTATTGCATCGTACATGTAAAGGGTAAATAAGTGTAAATAATGTACATAAGCTGTGATAATCAATAAGAACCTCTACTATTTGGAGCTGCTAGATGAGGGCTCCTACAGCAACAAGGAAGAGACCTAAGGGAGATGGCAGCATGGAGGAGAGAAAAGCTTTGAGGAGTCTGGAGGTGGAAAGAGAGAGAATGTGTAGAAAATATTGCTCGCTATGGATCTTCAGAATGTAAACAAAGATTTTTGTGTGGTGGATGTTACAAATGAGCAGGGTTTAGCTGTCTCCATGAAGAAGGAAGTAAGATAGTCTGTTGAAGTGGGGCAGATAACAGAGCTGGTGTCAGGAGGGCTTGCAGATGATGTTCTGTTAAAAATAATGGAGTAGGATGATCCAGGTAACAGTTCTGCTGTTTCCCGGGATGAGATGTCAGATTACCATCCTCAGCACTTCCAAACAGTTATGATGAAAAGGAATCAGGTGACGTGTCAGCAGAAAGTGCAGCAGTTAAATCTTGTGCGGTAGTGACAGAAAGTAAAACAGAAAAGTAGCAACAAAGTGAGATGGCATCTGTTTTTGTGGCAGCAGATAATGCATTAACTAAAACATATGTAACAATGACATCAGGCAAAAAAGAACGGCAGCAACAAACTGCAAGTAAAGCTGATAAAAAAAAAAAGAGAAGACCGACTAAGAATAAGAACAAAAAAATGACACTGTAATAGACCGATATTATATATTTAGGACAATCTGGTAACTGGTCTGGGTTTAAAACTGAAGAAAGTTGGTCTTTTATACATATTGGAACAGAAACGTTTTGTGATTTAACATTTGAAATGGATGGACAGATGATGAAATTTATCTGTGGAACAATTATTTGTTTTCTGGTAGTAACCTAAATGTTAATAAAATGTTACTTTGCAGTTTAGAACTTATGAACTGGAAGAAGACAATGCAGGGTCTTTGTGAAACTGTTGATAATATTGTGAAAGTTAGAGATGAGAAGAACTTATAGAATGGAGGGCGGAAGTTAGAAGATGTTTGAAGTGTGATTGGGGTTACTAAATCCGGTTGTTTATTCTGCTTCTTTAAACCTATACAGATTATTAACGTGTGTAAAGGAAAAGAATGAGAAATTAATAGTGAATGTTTAAATAAGTAAAAAAGTTCTGGCAGATGAGAATTAGAAAATGATAACATAATATGTATAGTGAGGAAATGAAATTATCAAGAAAAAATACTAACATGGAAAATAAAAACTGATGATACAAAGATAGAAAAATGTGGTATAATAATGTGATGAAGCAATATTATTAAGTAAATCCATGAGAAAGTCTACCAGAAGAAGTGATTAAAGTCATTAAAGTAAATAAAAAGTGATGTACCACAACAGTAGAGTGTCAGAATTTCCTATCTAGTAATAAGTTACCACTAAAGAAGAATATGACATATAAAAAGAAAGTTAAAAAAATGTTTTTATTTTGTGGGGAGGAAGAGATACAGAATGTTTTTTTAAGTAAGAGTGGGGAAACTTTGGAAAAAGTTGAAAAAAAAGGTTCTTGAGAATATTAATGGAATGAGCAATACAGCTATGAATATGATTATGTATGGATATTATATAAGAACAAGAAGAAAGAATACGTGAGAAGGGTAGATGATTTATTTTATGTAATATGGGACACTTGGAATGAAAGACTGAGTGAAACTGTTTTTAATGGGAAATGAATTTTAGCAGATATACTGAGTAAAATTAGATTATTGTTGTAGAAGGAATGGGAGTCGGTTATGGAAGAATAACAATAAGGGTGTTATAAGAAAAATGGGTACTTACGTATTATCGCAACCACATTTTCCCGGATGCGAAATTCATATCCTGAAATCAAAACGAATGTAGGAAACACTGTAAGGTGTTATTCAAATTGGTTATTGCTGAAGAATAGATTTGGATTACCTTCAGGAAGAGAAAAATTTGAAAAACTCCTCTTCCTATTTTGCACGCTTGAATCGTCATGGCTGCTCTGTTACTGATGAACGGATTATTTTCATTCTGTGGAAGGAATCCTTCTGAGAACGGACACACAGATACAGGAATGATGGTTTTGGTAAATTATTTATTTTTCACAGTTTGTAAACATACTTCAAAATAAACATTTCAGGGATAAAGTTGCAGTATGTAATGCGGACAGGCAGTTGTCCGAAATTGCAGTCAGGAGTGCTCCAAACAGTGTTTTTGCCGGTCAAGCTGGGTTTCTTACGACATGCTGCCAGTCTACTGCATACATAAAAAGCGACACAAAATTTCTCCTTTTTTATTGATATCCCTGCATAAAGGAGCCTTCACTGTGTAAGAAAACACATTGCATGACATTTTTAAAACATTTAATGGCCAGATTTCATTATCGCGAAGCAACCAGTATTACTGCGAAAATGTGGTTGCGATAATAAGTAAGTACCGAAAAATGATACACAGTAAAACAATAGAAATGTATACATATGTGCCTGAACATAATATGTGTTTGTTTGTGTCTTTCGGCTTTTCCCGGTTAGGGGGTCGCCACAGCGGATATACATTTTGTAAATAGTTGAATATTTTTTTATGCTGTGTTCAATAAAGAACCCCTACTATTTCTGATAGGTGCTGCGGGATCTTATACTGTACATCCATTAGTAGTACCACCAAATTAAGCAGATGGGACCTTAGTTTAGGGATCATTTGCAACTATTTGTTGCACTTAACTGCAGTCATTCTTCTGTTATAACAGAATGGCTTGCTGCTCTGCAAATCCAACTTATTGGACATTCAGTTTCCTTTTACTGTTATTTCCTGTTTAAAAACTTTGGCTGTCCACTGACTTACAAAAGCAGTACTTTCTGTACTTGCATCATCACAATTGTCACTTTGATGATGCAAAGCTGGATCTTTCATGCACTTCATAGACTAGTAGGTTGGGTGTCTTTTCTGTTTTTTTATAAGTGAGTAAATACCACTTTAGTGTTGCACATAGACTGAGTTTAGTATGTCAGTTTATTAATGGAACCTGTTTTGCATCAACGTGAATTTTCAGGACAAAATGAATTATAAACTATGAAACTCTACTATCAAACATTTGTGTTTGACTGTAATCCTTAGTGATTTACTAAAAAATCATAAGTTTTACGAGAGATGCACAGGGTAAAAATGAAGCAATTTTAGAGGCATTATGTAAAAATCATGGACAGATGAAAGGTAATATTCAACGACATTAGGCAAAATCACACAATTAAGAGTTTTGAAGTATGTGCTGCAAACGATGTGCTTGTGTGACAGTGAAACAAAAGCAGCCTTAACATTTGTTTCCATATATGGAAAACAGAATACATGGGGATTTGTAGCTGAGATTAACCAACAACATGTAACTAACTTTAAAACTGAAAATTAGACAATTACAAGTAAAACTGCCTCAATCTTAAATTCTCTCTCCAGACACCTTTCTCCCTTTCACTAAGTAACAGAAACTGCTGACCTCAACATGATGTCAGCATATCAACAAGGAAGCAGAACTTCCTGCAGAGTAATCAACGAGGGCAAAGCAGGATATGGTTATGGAAGGCATTTAGGAGACCTTCCTTAAAAAGAAAAGTGGGAATCCAAACTTAAATGACAGAATGACAGCCAAGGTAAGCAACTACTGAGAAAATGCATTTTCAGAACAGATAGGCTACTTTGATTTTGACAGTTTGCAATTCATTTTGAAGGTCCCTGTTTATACATGATCTCTATGATGTTATTTGAAGGATGCCACACTCAGGAGTGTGAGCACATCCTAATGTTACATCTAGACTGGGAATAAAACCCACAGTTTTCTTGTCTTACAGCAACAAATGGAAGTGTACAGCCTGTTGAGCCACTGACTCTGCATATACATAAGGTCAGAAGGAGGGTGTCTAGATTTATGGAGACCTATGCACCTAGTCAGAAGGAAAACATATCTTCACAAAGAGCTAATTAGTGCAAAGCAATCAGGTTAAAGGGGGGATCTGACATAAGACCACCTAAATGAATGTTACATGATGCAGAGAGCCATCTCAGAACACACAGCAGTACTATCATAAGACACAAAGTTCAATCATGGAGGTGGGCTAGCTGTACGTGGAGGCAGCAGGAGCAGCTTTTTATGACATTAGTATTATGAGTCTGAAGGGCAATAAATCTGACAGGGAAAAAACAAGGGGGTCAGCTGGTGGGATGAGACAAAGGTAGTTCATAGGACAGAAATGATGAACTGTGAAGAGCATAGTAGGAGGAGGACCAATGAGACAGTAAGGTACTAAGGAGGACCAATGAGACAGTAAGGTACTAAGGAAGACCAATGAAATAGACAGTAAGGTACTAAAAGTAAAGTGGGATTCTCAGGAGGACAGTAAATAAAGTGAACCAATGAGACAAAGGTTAGGAATTAGGGAGAAAACTAACCCAACAATGTTAACCACCCTAAAAGTAGAGGGACAGACTGGAAGGATATTTGCTGGGTGGAAGGGGAATCAGAAAGTAGACTAGTGATGAAGAAATATAAGAGTAAGAAAGAGAGCAAAATGGCATCCTCAACATGTATATCAATGAAATGTATACTGTAGCAAATATGAGAAGCACTGGCAGGTGCCTAGGGAGGTCTATGAATGACTGTACAAGGAGAAGTGTAACATCAATTCAGTCAAGTGAGGCTGAAAAGATAGGGGTGGCACAGTGATGCAGCAGATACCATCGTCACCTCACAGCAAGAGGTTTCCCAGTTTGATTCTTGGCTGGGATGCCTTCTGTGCAGAGTCTGCATGTCCTGGGAGGTTCTGAGAATGCAGCCATGCAAACCACATCAAACAGTATCACTGGCCATAGCCCTGGAAGAAGAGTCAACAGAGTTAGTCCTACACGCACTGCAAACAATGAGTAGTGACCTGTGCAAGAGAAGACACTAAGTTATTTGAAGCCTATTTTTCCTCACAAGAAAAAAATTGAAAATAAAACATTCCTCATACTTTCACAATTTGTCAGAACAAACTTTAACATATGAGCCTGTCAAATTTCCAGAAGTATGCACTTTTTCCTCATACCTATCAATAATTTTTCCATCTGTATCAGAAAGTGTAGGATTGGAATTAACTCATTATAGGTGAGTGACACCTCTGGTTACATCCTTCTAATGACCTAGAAGTGTCAATAATTCCAACATTGTGCTACATACAAAGTAATAAAAAAAAAATCATCTTAAAGCTTACATAATGGTAAACACAACTGTATTAAAAGTTGACCTCAGCCTAGAGCAGGTAAGGAGACATCAATTGTTATTCATTTAATGCTCATTTATATTGCCATTAATGTCACGTTTTTTCCTAAATATTTCGACAACCATGCAGCGCAGACAGAACTGCTTAGCCTAATGGGAAAGTTCTCAGCTGGGTGAACAAATTAGTGCAGACGATATGGTGTAACTTGTGTAGTTGCTGAGATATTGTAAGTTGTTTACAAAATATTACAAACTTAATACTTATAGCCCTTAGTATGACTTATAAAATCCAGTTTAAGACCTAGAACCTAAAGAATACTACCACGATAAAAATGTTTTGTGCTGAAGAGTTTGCCATTTACACTTCTTTAGTAACCTCTATGGTTCCAGAGATAGCCAGATTTGTTTGAAATATGAGAACATAATTTACCAGAAACTACTTTACAAGAAGGATTAATAGAATGAATTAAATCCTGAGCCAGATCCATTAAACTACTCTTATCCAAAGAAAGTTAAAGAAGAATAGATACATTCTTGGTTTTATGTTTCTTTTTGACAAGAAAAATGGGGTTAACCATGTTACTAATGGCAGCAGCAGCTTCCCCAGGGATGGACACAGCATTCCAACACAACAATGAAAACTTCTCTGTCCCCTTTCCCACAACAGACAAGAGCGTCTCTCCCTTACCCACTGAGAGGACCCCAACAGCTGCAAAGCATGTGGCTACCCCTGGTTCACAATGGCTGTAGGTGCTACAGCGGAGAGATCCGGGGTAAAAAAATGAGCGGTCTGAGGTACAACAAATGGCCACAGCAGAGTAACCCACCTGCAGCTGAGGCAAAATGCCAGCCTGCTGTGGTTTCAAAGGCTGTTTGCTTAATTGTTTTGAAAGAAGAACAGGTTGTCTGCTCCATGGTCAAGCCAAAAAGGTGCCTCTTTCTGGGGAAGACAAACAGCAGTTGCTCATAAACACTACCAGTCCACACAAGTTACTTTGACATAAAAACACAATAAAAAGCTTTTTTAAAACACTATGCCAGGCCCTCAAAAGTAAAATACATACAATTTCTCAACAGAAAAAATGATTTTAGTTATTTTACACCACTTTTAAACTGACAAAAAATGAATGCTCTGTTTAAAAGTACATTAGAGTCAAGAGACTCAATTAAAACACAACACTCCTAGCTTTAAAATAATTTTCCTGAAGAGGAAAGTAATAAAATATCAACAAAATTAAGAAAATGGAAGATTTCCCCAGAGGAAACTTATCTGCCCAGGAAAGGGAAGCACAAGCTGAACCGCTGATCGTCGAAAGCCTCAGAGGAGTGTACTCTTCAGTGGCAGTAAAGCTCTGTAGGGCTTCACTCCCAAACTTGTCTTTTAGTCAACTCAGTTCAAGATGCCTGACAGTTTGGGCATGTGGAAAGTGCCCTGAATCTTTGCATGCTGGCAGACCGTTATACCCATATAGCTATGGCTACTGCAGCAGTGATCAATACGATGAACATCTCTTGTGATCAAGGTTCAAATTCTGAGATAAAAGTGAAACAAAAAAAAAAAAAAAAAACAAGAGCGCAATTAACATTTCTGAAGAGGTACTGAATAACAATCATCAGAAGAAAAATCAGACACTACAAAGTAAGGAGAAAACTGGATTTAATGGATAAAGATTAGGTTAATTTATTAAACTTTTAACGAGATAGGAAATAGTTGAAGGTAATTCTTTGTCATTGCTTTAGGGTCTATAGTTGTTTAACAGCTTGGGGGAATGCTGCAATTCAGGTCCCAGTATGTACAGTGGCTAAACACTTTGATCAGTCTCTACTTCAAGAAATCGTGGTTCATGTTGTTGATGGATTTTACTGTGTTTGAGTTTGGATCACTTTCAGCTGTAGCTAATATTGCTAACACAATGTTACTGGGCAGATTACATATTTGGATAGTGAATGGTAAATACTGGGTGCTGTCTTATCAGTGGTACAAGTATGCATTTTGTTTTGTTAAATTAATAAAAATAATATAAATATTTACATATAAAAGGCAGAAACCCTCAAAAAACTTCAGAATCTAAGGGGAATTAACAACAACAAAAATGAAAAGTATCCTTGGGTAATTATATCACAATCAGCAAATTATAAAAGGCCACAGGCTGGATAAAGAGCTGCATAGAAATATGTGTTATCACCAACAAAAGCAAATTATCCTTTCTATTTCTAAACAGAGAACTCATGTTGAGCGCTATCTGCAGTGCTATAGAATACGTCTTTGTAAAGACAGAAGACAGACAATACATAGCCCACAAGAAGCAACAAAGTGATGCAGAGTTTCACCAAAAGCAAAAATATGGGTGCAGCAAAGAAAGGAGGGGGACAGTGATACCATCATTAATGAATTAAAAGGATTGTACAAGGTGTAGTACATTACTGCATTTCTAAGGAAAAAGAAATTGAGAAAGATGTTTGAAAAACAAAAGGGAAAAAATAGAAGACATAGAGCAAACAGCTTGTGAGGAATGTCAGGTGGCTTGTCTTTTATCAAGAAGATGGTGGGTTTCTGAAAAATTATTTGTATTTCAGTATCAGGAACAAATTTAGAAAATATTGAAATATTTCAATAGTGTATGTGTGGAACAGACAGAAGGCAGTGTGTGTGTGTGTGTGTGTGTGTGTGTGTGTGTGTGTGTGTGTGTGTGTGTGTGTGTGTGTGTGTGTGTGTGTGTGTATATATACGAACACACACATGCACAACCAGGATGCATTGTGTTGAAAAGTTGCTTCATCGAAGTAAGAAATGCCGGTACAGTGGGGTATTGGAAGTTTGCCCTTTCCCCACTGTAGTGTGATCTCAGAGCTGTTGTATCTCTCTCTCTCTCTCTCTCTCGATATATATATATATATATATATATATATACACACACACACACACACACACACACACACACACACACACACACACACACACACAGACACACACACACACAAAACTATCTTTATCCTTCATAAGAACTGCCTTCTGTCTGTTCCACATATACACTATGAAAATCTTTCTTTTGATCTGTTTTCTTATTTTATATGCAATAGCTTTTGAGGATTTGTGATAGAGGAAAAGCAGCATAAACAACTGGGTAGAAGCCCTGTCTGGTAGTACAATTCACAAGTTTAAATAGTGTGGGAAGAAATAGCCAGGGAATTGTTATGGCTAGGCTTGTATAGGCCCTAGGGCTGATAGCCTAGTACCAACCTATGAAGTGGGAAAAAAACAAACTTTCTTTATCCTTCATAAGAACTGCCTTCTGTCTGTTCCACACATACACTATGAAAATCTTTCTTTTGATCTGTTTTCTTATTTTATATGCAATAGCTTTTGAGGATTTGTGATAGAGGAAAAGCAGCATAAACAACTGGGTAGAAGCCCTGTATGGTAGTACAATTCACAAGTTTAAATAGTGTGGGAAGAAATAGCCAGGGAATTGTTATGGCTAGGCTTGTATAGGCCCTAGGGCTGATAGCCTAGTACCAACCTATGAAGTGGGAAAAAAACAAACTTTATTCTGTGAGTAATTCCCTCATTTTCTACCTGCATACTGTGTGACTATGAGCAAGTCATTTCATAGCTGCTGTGCTCCTAGATAAAGAATGGAAAATAAGCACTTGTACTTAGTTTACACAGTTACAGCAGAAGAGGGGCACTTGTACTTAGTTTACACAGTTACAGAGGAAGAGGGGCACTTGCACTTAGTTTACACAGTTACAATGAAAAATGAAACAAAAGTGATTTATACAAGACTACACAAAACTCTTTTATTCATTAGACCAACCTCAACAGGTTCCTATACGGTAACAGTATTTTACGCCAAACCCATATAATTCTCAGGATATATGTCTGGTTAGCTACTACGTAGTTATGCCATCATAAGTCACATCCACTCACATGTGAGAATCAAACCCTGCACCTTGTGTTTGTAAGGCAAACACCTTAACATTAGGCCAACCTCCCAACAAGGTACAAGGTTTGATTCTCATATGGGATAACTGTCTAGGCTTAAAATGGCCCACAAAGGCAGTTAGCCTAGTACTACTCTATGAATTTGAAAGTGTGAATGCCTTCAGAGAAACATAAATCCTTAAATCTCTGTTCTCAGCACTTCAGAGCTATTACTTGCATCAAATTAACTTCTTATTTTTGGACATCCTAACCTCTTGCCATTTCACAAACACGGCCTCCTAAGATGGCATTGTATTCTAGGCAGTCTATACTTCTGCAGTAGAACTAGAAGCTCAGGAAAGCCCTGCAATGTGTAAAACTCAAACTCGCTTGTAGACAGATGGCATATACTGAATATCACACAGTAAGTGCAGGTACAGGGATTACATTCTGTACACAGGCTGTACAAATATATTAATGATAAGACTGTCCTACCACCAGAACAGACAGTAACATCCTGGACATGACTGAGAACAATACCTAAGCCCTGCATAAGACAAGAACAGAGTGACAGGCATGGCATCATTTAGTATAAGGAAAAGGATTACTGTATTTATTCCAGTAAATTATTCTCCTATCTGCCAAAATTATATGTTATGGGAGTCCTATGACATGCTCTTCTACTAATAAATCTTTAACTGAAAACAGGGAAACCAAGAAATCTAAATCCAAGATATTTATACTCCCATCTCATAACCTTTCTCTAAAATACTATTACAAAAGTCAGTATTCCAGCTATAATGGCTGTCAGTATATCATATTTCTACAGATAGAAGATCTTACTTTATCCTTCCTACTCTCATGTTTATTGTTTGTATGATGTTTCATAATGTTTGGAATTGCAAGCTCATACACTCACTGGTTCAGCTGTAAGTCAACCACCACAAAATGCAGTCGTATAACAAAGATAATGAAACAAAGCGGTAATAAGCACACATCATGTTTCCTTATTTAAATGGTCAAAATACATTTTCTACAGGCAGGTGAAATTAATGCCTGTTTATGGATGTTATAGTGGAAGACTATGTAATGATTCAAAGTCTGCTGGAGTGCTTCTGAATTACTAACTCCCATGAGAAGCAGACTTCGAATTCTGGAGCCTGAAAGCTGCCTGCATTTGCTGACTCAAACTGTTCAGTGTCCCAGAATCATGATTCAGCAGCTGCAAGGCTAGCTGTTCCTGAAAGTGCTTCTTATGCAGGAAGTGTTTACAGCTTACCACAGCATTTACTCCCCCCCCCCCCCAAATAATCCTTACCTCAGTAACGCAATCTGGCCAGAATGAAGCACACTGTAGGGAGCTATAATGTGGCATGCACAGCCAGGATGTTTCAGCTGATCCACGAGCTAAAACATTTCAGACCACCACAGTGTCCTCTAAATCTAGCAGGGATTTAATCCAAGCAGTATAAAACAAACCAATGGACCTGGTAGTGTTTTATACACACTGCAACCAAGGCATATCTCTTGCAAGCTTACCTATTTCATTTGCTTATATTTTAATACCTCTCATTGGACTAATAACCAGCTAGGTGTAATGCGTCATGGGTGACTGAAATTCGGCATGTTACTTCTGTCATCGGTACTATGCTTAACAAAGTAGCAAAGACAACTAAATCAGTAAAAAAAATCAGCACTCTAAAATCCTCTGTTTTGGGATAAGCAAGTGTAGCGTAAGTAAAAACTGTTTCGAAATCGCATAACGATGAAAGTCAGAGCCTAGACTTATCTTGAACAGTGTGAAAACAAGCAGAGTTTGCCTAAAAATCGTTACTGAAAACAGTTCCTACATGCCCAAGCATACTGAGGTTATTTAAACAGCTTCATTAAAAAAAAAAAAAAAAAACTTTCAAACAGAGAATGCAAATCCCAGCTGACATATGAATGAGAATACTTACTAAAAAGGTATAGTCACTTACATGCCAATTTACTACAGTGCCCAGAGGATTTCCATGGATTTAAAATGAGTCAGTATTTGTGCCTTGCATTTATGCTCTGCAATTATTCTATCAACAACACAAAATTCTATTCTGTGGTCTTGTTCTACTATTGATTTTTCAGAATACCAACTTTTAAACAATTAAACAAGATAGATTAAAAGTTTTCTAAAACATATACAAAAAAAATGCAGATGCCCTTATTTAGACTGACTTGTTGAAATGCTTAGTAAGTTGTGTTACAATTTCCATGTATCTTTACACAAAATATAATTGGGGTCAGTCAAATGATGCCATGGAGGAATAGTTGTTGTAATACCGTGATGTTAAGATGATAATACAAATACCCGTAGTTTGTGGCAGAAAACAAAAATTTAAAAAGCATACAATTCTTTTCATATCTAAGGCCACAATAACACCCTACAGAAAACGTTGCATCCTTAAAATATTTCGGCACTTGCTTGACCCTCCCTTAACTTCTCCCTTCACCTAAACTACACAGGGGAAAAGTGTTAACTCATTCCTATTTTGGGCAAATTAAATCTCCTTTCTTTCTAAAATCTCCAAAACTGCTATAGGCAAAGGCATTCTACTCTACCTCCTCATAGTTTCAGCTTCAGAAACAAACTCCACAGACATTCAAACCAATAAAATCTGTGGATTTATTATACAGTTCCCTAAAAATGAACAATACTGTTAAACTCTAAAAAAAAAGCAAAATGGCTACCTGTTCAAAAAAGGGTTGACTTTCTCCTAGGGTCCCAACTATTTAAAGTTGCCGGTCAACCAGACCTTCTGTCCTCTGTCAGTTTAAAACAGCTTTCTTCTTATTGCCTCAGAAACCATGATCACTCTTCTACGACAATGCAACCCACCAAAACTAAACTCCACTGTACAGATCAGAAGATTAGCTAAGGTGGAGCGAAGGGGGCAGCCACCCTCAATGAAAAGTGTTAGGAGGTGCTGTTGGCATATGATAATCAGTCTTTAGTGCATGAAAGGCATTTTGCATTTGTTGTCTGAATTGACGTGCTTTAACATATCATATGTGCCATAAGCTGTAGCAGCTACTTGCTACAAATGTAGCTAGAAAATGATAGAAAAGATTTGTTTTGTGTGTGTGTGTGTGTGTGTGTGTGTGTGTGTGTGTGTGTGTGTGTGTGTGTGTGTGTGTGTGTGTGTGCGTGTGTACGCGCGCATGTGTGTGTGTGTGTGTGTGTGTGTGTGTGTGTGTGTGTGTGTGTGTGTGTGTGTGTGCGCGTGTGCATGTGTGTGCACATGTGTGCGTGCATGTGTGCGTGTGTGCGCGTGTGTGTATGTGTGTGTGCGTGTGCATGTGCATGTGCGTGTGCGTGTGCGTGTGCGTGTGTGTGTGTGTGTGTGTTTTATTTTCCACATTTACAGTCTGAACTGAAAGAAGTACATTAGCAGATCATGTGTGGCATAAACTGTAGCAGCTGTTTGCTGCAGTTTAAAATGACAGATTTTTTTAAACATTTGCAATTTGGCAGACTTTAGGCTAACACTCTGTGTAAAATCTCAGAAGAGTTTTTTTTCTGTTCTTCAGTTGAAAGTTGGAAGGGGTCACAAGATCGGAAGATGGCACTGGGTGCCAGAATACCTTCCTACACAGATGGCACTGGGTGCCAGAATACCTTCCTACACAGATGGCACTGGGTGCCAGAATACCTACCTACACTTCTGCTACACCTCTGGTACAGATCACTGTTTCTCTATTCTAGGTACCAAACTCTGAGGAAAGCATTCCCCCACAAACTGCTTTTCATCAGGTTGTCACTCTCATCTCAAATTCATATTTCTCTTTACTCAGTTTTCAGCTTTTCTCCTTAGCTGTATTATCATACTCTTCTCTATATTTTTCTAACATATTTTGCTCTCTCATCTAGCCTTTCTGCTTTCTGAGACTAATCCTATTATGCTGTCCTACCCATTGATTTGTGCTATCTTGGATTCATGTCCTCATACACAAAAGTCAAACATCCTACATTTTACTACACCTACCATTCCTCCCGATACCCATGTTTTCATCAATATTAACAAAATATAGTCTATTTTCACAGATTACAGTAAGTCGAGGCAGAACCATAACTGGCTCAGTTAGCACCCAGTGCTGGTCCCTGAAGTACCACCCCAAGTGAAGAGCAACCAATAAAATAAAAAAGTGAACATTTTTCCAACAACTATGAAAAACAAAAAAAGAAAAACGTTACTATGGCCAGGATTCCAAAGAACGAACACAGGCAATCAAAAGTTCATAAAAATTTAATCTGGCAGGTTAACAAATACGAACAAACATAAACGAAAAACTCTAAAAACACTAAATACACTGTGCTCCAGATTAAGCGCTTTCATCCACTCCCATTGTGGACTTCAACAGAATATGTAGCACATCAACCTAGTTATTTAAATATCGCTTTTTGGCGCCAATGTGCTAATTCATTTACTCCACACATTTAAAGGTGTATCCTCCCTTTGTGATATTATATGCAACTATATAACACTACTAATACATTGTATGCATGCTTATGCATTGTGACAAGATTAATTATTTATATAAAACATTATTTATATATAAAAAAAAGAATGACTAAATAAAAAAATAAATGACTAAATAAAAATATTCATACAAATTTACCTCATACCCTAGCAAACAAAATGGGCTTAACAGGAATATTGTCATTTAGACCCGGAGGGGTTGTGGCATCAAGCAACAATTGCTACTTTACCTCCTTCTGTCCAAATATAGCCCTAATATTACCCCCTCTAGGATTTGCCCTAACTTGTTCTAAAATACCATATTTAAAGTTGTGGCTATTCCCCCACTTCTCAACATGCCTATATAAGGCATTGTTTTCATCCTTTTTCCTAATCCTATATAAATGGTCATAAATTCTATTTTTAAGACATCTGTCGGTTTTTCCCACATAGTATCCAGAACACACTGTACATTTGGCTAAGTATATCACATGTTTAGTGTTACAATTCCCAAATTTGAATATTGCCATAGTTCTATTAATGTCTCCCAAAACTAACTTATCATCTTCTAATATTACGTGACATTGCCCACGTGCCCCACACTTCCTGGTATGCCCTTTTGTGCTACTCATCCTAGAGATTTCCCCATGATTTTCTAGGCTGTCGTATATGAACAAAATGTATGAAATTTTACATCAGACTGGAAATTATGAAGTAGTATTTATTAACGAGATACATATCGCGTATAGGCGCATAGATATGTATTTGGAAGAATTTTATTTGGAGAACAGAATTAGCCGGGATATTTATAATTTTTTGAAAGCTGAGTTTCCCATATTAGCCACTAAAGTGGGCATCCCCAAGATTCACAAAAATATAAAAAATCCTCCCTTCCGACCTATAGTTTCAGGCAGCCAGTTGAAGACTTTCCCTATAGGTGTAGTGATTGATAGGTGGCTGAAGCATGTATACGATAGAGTCCCACATATAATAAAAGATTCCTGGGATTTTTTGAGTAGATTAACACCTAATATATGGAAAAGGGAACTAATATATATCACTATTGATGTGACTGACCTTTTTTCATGCATCCCGAAGCAAGAGGGTTTGGATGCTTTTTGCAACAGCATAAGGAAGTATGCCGGTATGGAGTGGGACAGTTAGTCTCATACTAGATTGTATGTCTATTGTATCGGAACACAATTATATCTTCTATGAAGGAGAACATTACAGGCAGACCAGAGGGGCAGTGATGGGGGCTGATTGTGCCCCCATCTTTGCCAACTTGGTCATGCTTGATTGGGAAGATAATTATGTGTTCAAAAGTGAGTTTTTTGGTAGTATTCGCTACACTTGTTTTTTGGATGATATATTCATATTATGGGACGACTCTTTGGACAATTTCAAGCAATTTATTGAATATTTGAACAACACAAGTACATATTTGAAATTTACATTCAATTATAACACTGAAGGTATAACTTATGTAGAATATTTGAACAACACAAGTACATATTTGAAATTTACATTCAATTATAACACTGAAGGTATAACTTATGTAGATACTTTTGTCAGCAACACACCCACAGGGTTTAAGTCATGTATTCATAGGTAGGATACATTTAGTAATGCCTATTTAGAATTTTCAAGTAATCATCCAAGAAGTCAAGTGAAAAATATACTAAAAGGGAAGTGTATTAGAGCTGCCAGAATGACTTCACAATATGAGATTAATTTTATAGGATGTATGTTTAAAGAACGTGGATACCCTAGAGCATTAATTAATGACATTACCAGTTATGTTATAAGGGAATGGGGCTGCAAATACAGACCTTTATTAGGGACGGGGTCGGCACAGAATCCACCCCCTTTTTCTATACCTGTTGGTGGTGAAACGCAATTTAACCGTGCTTGTATATTATAATACAGTCCCTATGTTAATCAAGTTAAAAAAGTTATTATGCATAATTGGAATATTCTAACGGCAGATGAGAGTATCACACAAGTTGTTGGTGAGGCACCAGTTTTTGTATACAAGACCGGTCGGAATTTGAAGAACAGCCTAGAAAATTGTGGGGAAATCACTAGGATGAGTAGCACAAAAGGGCATACCAGGAAGTGTGGGGCACGTGGGCAATGCCACGTAATATTAGAAGATGATAAGTTAGTTTTGGGAGACATTAATAGAAATATGGTAATATTAAAATCTGGGAATTGTAACACTAAACATGTGATATACGTAGCCAAATGTACAGTGTGTTCTGGATACTATGTGGGAAAAAACGACAGATGTCTTAAAAATAGAATTTATGACCATTTATATAGGATTAGGAAAAAGGATGAAAACAATGCCTTATATAGGTATGTTGAGAAGTGGGGGAATAGCCACAACTTTAAATTTGGTATTTTAGAACAAGTTAGGGCAAATCCTACAGGGGGTAATATTAGGGCTATATTGAGACAGAAGGAGGTAAAGTGGCAATTGTTGCTTGCTGCCACAACCCCTCCGGGTCTAAATGACAATATTCCTGTCAAGCCCATTTTGTCAGCTAGGGTATGAGGTAAATTTGTATGAATATTGTTATTTAGTCATTTTTTTTTAATTTAGTCATTCATTTTTTTATGTATAACTAACTTTTTATATAAATAATTGTTTAATCCTGTCACAATGCATAAGCATGCATACAATGTATTAGTAGTATTATATAGTTGCATATAATATCACAAAGGGAGTGTACAGCTTTAAATGTGTGGAGTAAATGAATTAGCCCATTGGTGCCAAAAAGTGATATTTAAATAACTAGGTTGATGTGCTACATATTCTGATGAAGTCCACAATGGGAGTGGATGAAAGCGCTTAATCTGGAGCACAGTGTATTTAGTGTTTTTAGAGTTTTTCATTTATGTTCATATTTGTTAACCTGCCGGATTAAATTTTTATGAACTTTTGATTGCCTGAGTTTGTTCTTTGGAACCCTGGCCATAGTAACGTTTTTCTTTTTTCATTTTTCATAGTTCAAGTGAAGAGCATGCAACAACAAAAAAAGGCCATCTGAAAACTTGGTCAGCCATCAACCCTTAACATTTGTTTTAACATCTGAAAAGTAAATGCCAAAGACGAGTGGTCCAAGGACAGAACCCTGGGGTACACCGCTAGTGACAGGTCTTTGGAGGTGGTACAGCAACTCACACTAATTTGTGGTGTCCTGTTTGTGAGCTAAATTACTATACAGTGAGTTACATAAACTCTCCAAGTTAAATGCAAACCCATACCTACTACTCAGGAAGAGGACAAGCTAGAAATGGTGCGGAGATTGTGATGAGGGAGAGTCCTCTGAAGGCAGTGAAAAATCAGTCACAGAGTGATGGCAAGCACGCACTCCAGTGTAAAGAACGGCTAAAATTATGAATACTGCCCTATGCCCCACAGGAGGGTGGTGATAGTGAGGAAGAGAGTACATTCAGACAGCAGTTGCAGGACCTCCTAGATAAAAATGTGATAATAGGAATTGGTGTTGATAATGGGGGACCTGAATGCTCATATTTGGACAGAAAGGTGTGGCTAACATGCATGTCAGGTAGACTTTCTTCCAGAAGTGTGGCAGTTGACAAAGAGAAATAAAGCTGTGAAGTTTTAACAAGCTACTTCCCCTGGTACAGAGTTCGGTTCCTTTAGCCTTCATTTGCCTGCTGTGTGACCTTGAGCAAGTCACTTAACCAGTCACTGCTCTGGTTCAATTGGGAGTTTGGGCTAAGCTCATTAATGGTCTCCCGAACTACATGCGTAGAAACTACTTATAAACTTACGTGCCTTGGGCACTACAGATGAGGAAGGTTACAGGTTCAAGTTCCCTAGGGGTTGTATGCCTAGGTCCTTTGGGGGCTAACCTGCAATTAGACAACTGCTGTTAGCACAGTTTTAATCTAAAAACACTATTTCTACTGAGTATCTCTACAGCAGGAAACTGAACTACATTGCACTTGTTTTGTTCTAATATTTCCATTGCTAAACCTGTTTTTAAAGCATGTACTGTAAGTACATTATTTTGCTCTTACCTGTTTGTTCATCTAGGTAGTACACTTTATAGATTTTTAGTACATAGCCTTTGTGAGACGGAAGTTACTGCTATAAATTTCAGTGTCTAATTTCATCTGGCTTGTTATTGATGTGAAAATTTGCTATTTTTTTCCCTCCACCCGCTCCTTGATGTGACTTTAAACCCAGTGTTTCTTTTGCTATCTGCCCCTTATATAAATTTGACTACCAAATTCCCTTAAGTTGTGAAATACTTTTGCCCACCATTTTATTCAATAAATCCAAAATACTGAGTGCTCACCCAGCCAACTAGGTTGAGCTGACTGTTCTAAATGGGAATTTCCTTACCACAGACCACTAAAGCACAAGTTACCCTGCTTACCTTCCTGCCTAAGTGCACAGTACGCTCCCTAGGTTTATCTCTTTTCTATATTTCTTTTAAAATCTGCTCAGTCCATCATTCTAGAAGACAGACCCTTCCTGCATATTCACTTCTTTAACATTGACTAGTAAGTCATATTTCTCCAGGCACTAAATATCATGAAGTCACAGTTTATGTCATCACTGTTGCCAGCCTGATAGAAACAGGAGCACTGAAGCAATCCAAGAACATTCTCATGCTCACTGATAAATGGCAACTGAGTCTTCTTATAGACTATTCTATATGTGAGGGTACAGGTATCTACCAATCTCAGATGCCAACCTCTCTTCAAAGAATGTCAACTGTACTCAGCATGTTGTCACATAACCATGCTCATCATGTCCAAAACAAACAAATAAACCTTTTTACATTGTGGTACTTGAATTCCTGCCTAATCTTCAAAGGCCTCCTAGCTGAAGGTTTGATATACAGGGCGCTCAGAGTCACATTAACAGGCAAGCAACATACAGACACTACAGGAAACATAACCACAAAAGGGTCACTCCACTGGTAGGCCAAAGCCGAGGCATCTGGTAATGTTTTAGTCATAGTGACTCCATAGTCAGGAACACAAATGCACCACTCACCAGGGTGGCCAAAGATTAGCAGCCTCTCGGGTGCCAGGATCTGCACTATCAACTGGGCCATCAAAACCCTGCACCCTAAGTTCACAAATGACCATATGAATCATATCACATTAACAGGATATTTGGAGCATATGAAGAGGGGCATGATAGAGCTCGTAGAATATACATCTGTCATTATTTTGAAACTAGTATTAAGTAATACCTTACCATCACCAAGAATGTTGCCACAATAGGAGACTTCCAAATGCTGCACACTGAGCAACAGCTTAATTTCAGCTCTCCCATTGCAAAAAAAGAAAAGAAAAGATGAGGGCCAGTGACTACCAGTTTTAGTAAATTCAGTTACTGGCTAGTAAGTATACTGCCTTGATGCCAGCAAAGAAGAAACTTAGCCTAAAAGAAAATCAACTAGGAAAGGTGAAGTAAAAACACTGACTGGGAAGAATCCTGCAGCTGTTCAGCAAAAAGCTGTTCAAGCTCCAGCTTTGGAGCAATGTGGCTTCCAGTAATCTAGATGAAAAAATAAATCAAATGTGCTCAGATCTGATTAAACTAAACTAAACAAAACACTGAATATCAACTCCAATAACAAAAGTCTGGAAAAATGGGAGAAACTTTAAACAGCTACTCAGATGAGCTGATAAACCTGCAAAAAATCAGTGGTCAAAATGGAGAAAAGGCTGGCTGAGTATGAGACTGCTGAAGAAGAGATGTTTAAAAATTGGTAGAGTTAGAGCACACAGCACACAGGGAAAACTTGAGATTTTCTACCGTACCAGAGAAACTGGAAGGAACAGACTGTATTAATTTTACGAAAGCACAAATAAGCAACTAGACTAGTATTCCACAGTACAATGTGTTAACTGAAAGGGTACATTGTGTGTAGGCTCCAAACCTGGCCATGAGAAAGCAGCCAAGACCTCCTGTATTAGTAAAAATGCAATATTACCAATAGAGAGGGTAGATCCTGACACAACTGGAGCAGAAAGGCAAAGTATTAAAAACTGGGCACAGTAGAGTGTTTGTGGAAAATGAATATTCACTGCAGAACAGGCAGAAAAAAAGGAAATTTATCCCAGCAATCAGGGAATGTTGTGAGGCAGGTGTGAGATTCCAGCTGCTGTATCTAGCTGTCTTCAAATTTTTTTTTTTTGGAGGATTAAAGTTATTTTTTGATGCAAATCAGCCTAAGGAGTCCTTTGCCATTTTCTCAAGTAAATTCCAGTCCCCTCTTGCCTACTTCCTGTACCCCTATTTGCAGTAATTTCTATTGGCAAAACCTTTTCTCAATTCCCATGTTCGCTTAGTTCTTAGAATACGTTATGCAACTTTATGAATGTAGTATTTTGTACGGTGTTTTTAATTCTCCTTGACCTCACTCTCTTTATTTCTTGAACCACTAACTTTATCATAATCCCTTTCCACTATGAATTACAACCTTCTGCTTGTGTTATATATATGAGCCTCAACTGTGTAGCTCTAAAATATTCCTTTATGTCAGGTCATCCTAAACCACTTTGTTGGATCAACTTATCCCACTTAACAATGGCCCTCTATCCCTCCCAGAAAAATTCTTTAAACTTTTTATTAATTACTGTCCACAACTTTTCCTCTGGTTGATAAAAATATGCCTGACCTGTATATAAAACTAAAGTAACTAAAACATTCACTGCTTACACCTTACTATGCATATCCATAAGCAAGAGCTCCCAGTTTCTCACTTTTTGTATTATCTTTTGTTTACTCTCTTCCCACATATTATTAGCTGCAACAACATAAGCCTTTTTGATAACTATTATTAAATTCTTCATCTTATCATGTCCCCATAAATATGGGTATAGCTAAACCAAGCCATGAGTAGGTACATCATTTCAAGTATATAACTGGTATAGTAATCAAAAAAAGGTGGCTTTATTTGCAGATGATATTCTGTACTTGACAAATTGAAAAAGGACATCTCTGCATTGTAGAATATTGGGAGACAGTTTCAAAATCATTTCAAGATATAAACCTAATGAAAATAACAAGCACATTATATCTCTCTCATTCACTAACTCTGTATTCCCCAGCATCTGACAGCCAGCTACTATCATCCTGATGTCATAATATCTGTCAACACCTGAGTTATCAAAGGTCATTTGGTCTGGTCAGGCCATTGCAGGGCTAGCCACCTGGTAGTGTGAACCTTGGCTCTAGTTGATTGTCACTGCTAAAACAACACCTTGACCCCATGTGTAAACATTGGAAAAAGGTGTTGTGGATGGATGGATCTGGTCTGGTCTGGAGATCTGAAATTGCAACAAGTTACTCTTATTGGATAAGGAGGATGGCAAAACCTCATGCGTCAGGGAGTGGGGACATAGTCCCACACAGAACAAATTTTCTGTGAGTTGCCCATTTGTTTTTGAAGGCTCAGAGGAACAGGCCATGACATGTCAGGCACTGATGTGCTGTCCTGTATGTCACCCGTGTCCTCAAGCAGGGTACACCATCTAGTACTTAAAACTCTCTTCTAAACTGGAAGAAAGAAAAAACAGATACTTTTCATCTCCAAAACACTAAACATGTACAGACTACTATGTGACAAATGAAGTTTTATCACAACTGTAATAATTCAACTGCCCTTCTCGCATTAAAGACATTAATAGCAGAACATCAAACAATAAACATGCAAATATACTGCCTGCAGACCTCAAAAGGAGCACTGATCTCAAATGGCCATGCACTTTGAGAGGAAGAGCTTCCTATAAAGTAGGACACCATTCTAGGCTTATCAGGTATCCCACTTCACAGGTCCTTCAAAGTACTTATTAAACCTTGAATTAATCCAAAAAGGCAACTGCCAATGTGTCTAGACCCATCCTCTTCTCACTGTTTATTAATGTACTGCTCTTTGGCCGTCTTACACTACAAGACATCCTCAAATTTGATTTAGTACTTTTCAAGGCAGATCATTAACCAGATATTGAGTCAGTTTTCAAGTGTAGCCTCGAAACAAGCTTTGTACCATGAGAATGGGGAACTGCAATGGTTATCCCACTTCACAAAGAGAAACTCCAGACCTTTTAGTCTGACTAGTCTAATATGCAAAACCATGGAGCAAATTATCCTGTAGATGATCAACAAAGACAGAGGCCACCATCAGACACTGGAGCCAACCCAGTTTGGCTCTGTCAAGGGAAGGTCATGCCTACTACATTTGGTGTACTTCTTTTTTAAGGTCACCAAGGCAATGGGCGAGGGTAAAATGGTAAGTACCACCAACCTGGACCTGGCTAAAGCATTTGCTACAAAATCCTACTCAGGTATAGTTGACACACTCACTGAACTGAGCACAAGCCCCTTCCTGACTCACTGGTTTTCCAGCTGGCTCACAGACAGGACTCATGAAGTCAAGATTGGTGAAACCACCTGCATTAAGACACCGATCACCAGTGGGGTACCTCAGAGCTCTGTGCTGAGACCTCTCCTATTTGGCATCTACTTCTCAGAGGTGAAGGCCAATGTCACAGGTCTTGGACTGACCAAGTTCGCAGATGACTGCAAACTGGGAGCTACCATAGTTTCCCCTCATGACACCAACATCTCACAAGGCAGTCTAACACAGACAAATGACTAGAACCAAAGTCACAAATTAAATCTCAATGCCAAGAAGAGCATTATAGTGTATTTTGGGAAAACTACCACCCAGGCTAATTACTCCATTGACTTGACCCAATAGTCAGGTATGTGAGAACATATGTAGACAGTAACATGGCCTTTGACCAACATGTGGCCAAGGTAGTAAGAAAATATTTCTATGTTGCCCAACATATAAGTAAGGGCATGGCATCCAGGTCCAAGGAAGTCATAGGGCCACTTTATTTGGTCCTTAGACCCAACATTTGGGTATAATGATCCCTTTGGCATGTACATGACCAGACATATGCAACAGCTGGAATAACCACAAAGGTTCCATACAACGAGAATCCAGGGTATAAACACACTGTCCTATAAGGATTGCCTTAGAGACCTATTTCTGTACTCAGTTTCTTACAGGTTATTGAGAGGCGATCAGTGACTGGCATACAAGGCATTATCGGATCCAGTTCTGATGCACCTTTTGCACACCTGCAAAATTAACAGCATCAGAATCACTACATCCAAGGATTTAAATTGTGCTTGTGACATAAATAAGACATGTTGGTGAGACAGGTGTGTGTTTCAGAGGATCCCCATACTCTGGAACAGGCTCCCCATCCATGTAAAGTAGAGTCCATCCCTAACCCTATTTAAGCACAATGACCAATGGATGGGAAATTGAAAATGCACCCTGGGTCTGACCCCTATGTCTCTGACAGACAGAGGCAGACAGAAATGCCTAACTAACATGCCACCCCACCAAATAACCTCTAGAAACTTTCTAACAAATCCCTTCCTAATAAATGCCCAAGATACATAAGGGCACAAATGGGATGGATTGCATAGCTATGCTTATAAAGGTCCTGGTGGTTGTTAGCCTAGCATGTTACTATGAACCTATAATTTACAGTCTGCCTAGCTGCAACTGTAAGTCTGTAGATAGCTGGATGAAAGTCACAGTCTCCTATCACAACTAGACAAAAAGGTGCTGTTCAGCATACCTTTTATTTTTTATTTATTTAACATTTATTTACCGGGAAAGTCTGACTTGGAATAAAGACAATTTTCAGCAGAAGCCCGGGCAGAAATGCTCCAGATACATGTCTTTGTAACGTAATAATACCTGCATACTTACATTACTCTTTTCACAGAAAGGATGTCCTGACCACAACTCAGTGAAAACTGTCATGTCACTTGCCTTAATTTCAGTCTCACCTTCAATAAACACATGTTCAAATTAAGTACCAAAATAAATTCCAGTTCAAGATGTACTTTTAGCATCTAAAATCTAAAATCACTGCCAGGTTGCCAAATGTTGGCTAACCTTTATATAACAGTTTCAATCCCTGAATAGCATTCTCTAAAGAAGGGTCTCCTTGTGATGGGTGATTGTTTATCACACCCATTAAAGGAAGTTGTACCAACCTTTGAAGCCTCTAAGTCATTTTGATACTGGTTCCACTAAAACTTCAATGTTCACTAAAGGATTTACAAATGAAATATAATTAAAACTATGAGGGTGATGAGTGTGTATGCCTTAAAATGTGAGAAGTTTTGGAGCAAGCATAATCAGGATTTCTATAACACATTCCAGATATAGTGTTTTGTGCATTTTTGTGCATTTTCCTTGTTTTTTTTCTGCATTTCTCTCGCTAACAGCAGCCATCAACTATTGATTGTGCCCCAACATTCTCTTTGTAAACATTCCTGTTGGGATGGTGGGTTAGACTGCTGGGCAGCAAGTGAACTGGTGAGCTGGTAGATACAAGGGCAGCTTGATATTTAGTTCCTGTACATCCAAAAGCTGGTACACACAAGGGCAGCTGGATATTTAATCCCTCTATATCCAAGTTTCCGAGAGCCTGTTGTATAATGCATCAGTGTGTTACACATGTGCCATCATAAGTACATTAATTGACAGTTTGATTTCCTTCTCTACTAGGAGACAGTCAAGTGGAAGCTAAACTTTAACCTTATTCCCACAAAAGGAAAGCAGGTAAATGGTTACTCAGGTCTTCCTCTGACAGCAGGCCCTCTAACATTTACAATGTGGTATTGCTGTTGACTCTGGTCTGCAAATATTGCAGGCTGTATGCAGGCTGTAATCTTGTAACCTTCCCTCAGATCCTTTGGGCTAGACCCAATTTTGCACACTTGGCTAAGTTAAAAGACAAAGAACTAGTTTGTTTCTACCATGCAGATTATAAATATCAGAAGAAAACAGACTGAGCAGTGACTTTGTCATGTTTACCACAACTCTCAATACTTCAAAGAGGTCTGTGCCATTACCACTTACAAGATACACTTGTAATGCTACTACTTCAAAACTGGCTTGGTGATAGGGAAACATGTTACTCTGAGTTCTTTTGGGCATGCAGCAACCATAGATATGCCTTATGTGTCCACATGTGGGGCTGATTATAGGCCAAAGGGTAAGGTTCTGAAATGAAATGACTCTGCTTCAGAAGTAAAGGAGCCATTTGTGAAACTTTCTTATTTTTAAATGCACACAAGTTCCTTGAAGGTGCAAATAAGACATCCAATCTCCTCTTTTCAAAAGAAACATGGACTGAAGAAATGCCACAAGAAATTTGTTTAAAGTGGAAATGTTTGAACTGATAAGATACAAAACTGATTATTTTGCCCCTTTTTTTGATAAATGAACACAGTTTATTTTTTTGGAAGCAACATGTGAGATTCTACAAGAGAAGCGGACCTTTCCTGCATTACTCCTATTAAAACAGTCTTTGTGACTCCTTTGTCGTATAAAGCCTAAAAAGTGAGCTGAGCAGTTTCACCAAGACCAACTTCTCCAACTGAAGAAGATGAGGAGGAAGGCAATGCCCAATTCTAGAATATTAACCCTGAGAATCATGTTCAAAAATCAGAATGCTTTGCATCTCTTGCAACCCCTATAGTGCCTTTTTAGGTGGTGTTCCAAAGACCAAATTACCACCGTAACAGCTATAAATAAATGCAATCTGAGGGTCATGCTGCTCAATACTAGAAGTCTAAATCTCAAGATGCACTCCCTCGAAGCACTCCTCAAAATGGAGAACATTGGCATTTGTGCTGTAATGGAGACCTGGTTTAAAGCAGCAGAAAGCACCCCTGTGCTACCAGGCTATAACTCATTCACACCTTTGAGCCCCGAAACATGGACCGAAGCTCCAAAGGTGGTGGTGTCTCCATATACATAAAGGATATACACACCTCCAGACTAGTAGCCCAGCATAATGGATCTCAGATACTTTAGGTACAACTAACATTGGGTAAGAAGGCGATCCGGGTCATAGACTGCTATAGGTCTCCAACCATGTCCCTAGACTCTCACTCCACATTCCTAAGTACCCTGGAATCTATCAAGGTCCAACCCAGCACTCTCATACTAGGAGATTTCAACTACCCCTCCATCAACTGGAAAAGACTACTCAAGCACCAATACACTGACTCAACGCTTCCTGGAATTCATCAATTTCAATGCCCTGGACCATCTCATTCTGACCCCCACTAGAGGAAGCAACATCCTTGACCTGGTTATTACTAACATGGGCAACCGTTGCTCTACACCAATAGTCAATTCATCCTTGGTCAGATCTGACCATAAACTAATCACCATGGAAATCCACATCTCACCCACACCCCCGCAAATGTAACCACCTTGAAAAACTTCTCCAAAGCTGACTTTGGACTCCTAAAAACAGAGGTGGCTAAATTCACGGCACCCATGCCAATGGAAAATAGCTGCATGACTGCCAAATCATACACCAATGCACTGTACGAACATGTACACAAATGCATGGAACTAGCCATACCCAACAAAACCAAGACACTCTTCAAAAAAGGAAGCCAATCTGGTGGTCCCCTGCCATTAATAAACTCTACAACAGAAAGAAGAAACTGATGCACGAAAAGGTGAAGTCCCAAGACTGTAAAAACTCCTTTATTAGCCTAAACAAAAAGCTGAGATCCCTCATCAAATCCTCTAAAGCCAGCTATGAAGGCAGAATTGTGGCGGACACTAAAAACAATCACAAAGCCTTCTACAGCTATATCAAGAACCTCCAGGGCAATACCCAGATTTGCTCTGAGATACTGCACAATGGTACCGCCTATACTCAGCCAACAGATATTGCCAACATACTGGCCAACAGATTCAGTGCCAACTTTACCCCTGTCTCCCTCCCAAAGGACCAATCACATTACCAGAAGAATGCCAGGCACTCAGCATTACTGCAACACAGGTTAAAGCTGCATTGTCCAAGGCCAAGAATACAGGTTCCATGGGACCTGATAATATCCCTGGCTGTGTTCTACATGAACTACAAAGCGAACTGGCACCACATCTGTGTGCCCTGTTCAGTCACAACCTCACATCAGGCTTTGTCCCTATCGAATGGCACACTGCTACAGTCATCCCTCTCCATAAAGGTGGAGAGACAACAGACCCTGGGAATTATCACCCTATTAGCCTGATGAGTCTGATATGTACAGCTATGGAGCACATCATCATGGACCTGATTAACAAAGATATAGGAAATCTCCAAACTCTAGACCTAACGCAATTTGGCTTTCAGAAAGGGAGATCATGCCTGTTCAACCTGGTTGACTTCTTTGAGTCAGTCACCAGGGCTTTGGATGAAGGTAAGGCAGTGCATACAGCCTACCTTGATCTGGCCAAGGCATTTGATACCATTCCTCACTCAGGGATTATTGATAAACTCACCAAACTAGACATCAACCCCTATATCACTAGGTGGGTTGCAAATTGGCTCATGGATAGAACACACAGTGTGAAAGTAGCAGACTCCAAATCAGACTGCTGACAAGTCACAAGTGGAGTCCCACAGGGATCGGTCCTCGGTTCTCTCCTGTTCAGCACCTGCTTCTCAGAAGTCCAGGCCAACACAAAGGGACTCTGGCTGACCAAGTTTGCAGATGACTGCAAGCTGGGAACCATTATTAACTCCCCAAGTGATGCAGTCATCTTACAGAAAGGCCTCACTGAGACACAATGACTGGTGTCGAAACCATGGCCTTAAGCTTAACACCAAAAAATATGTCATCATCCCCTTTGGTAAAAACTCAGTTCTCACTAATTACCACATCGATGGGAGTCCACTGAACACTGAAGGCGTTATAAGAGATCTAGGGATGCAGGTTGACAGCAACCTCTCCTTCGACAACCACATTGCCACTGTGGCCAGAAAATCTTTCTATGTGGCACATCTCATTACCAAGGGTTTTGCATCCAGGAAGAAAGAAGTCACAATCTCTCTCTACTCTTCCCTCATTAGACCAATCATCGAGTATAATGCCACATTTGGTATGCACCTCACTAGACACCTGAACAGCTAGAAAGGCCACAGAAGTACCTCACGAAGAGGATCATAGGTATTAAACACATGTCCTACACAGACAGACTCAAAAGACTCCAACTATTCCCCCTAGCTGTTGGGTAGAAGGCTAGATAGATTGTCCTGCCATCGGACAGCCTGTTGTCTACCTCTCAGATAAGATTGGAACCATAGGAGAGCATGGTTATCTACGGAAATGGTTTTCCTGCCAACTCTGTTGGCAAAATTTGGAACTCTCTCCCCACTGACCTTACTTTTGTACCCTCTCTAGCTCAATTTAAAAAGAATCTCAAGCAGTATTTTAAAACACATTGGTTATGTCCCTGTTCAAATCCCGACTAGCTCCTTCTCTATAACTGTCTCTAATATTTCTTACTTGCAACCCTTGTTGTGACTTAATTTGTTAGCCCACATCAATACGTAATATTAATTATGAGAGATTGTATAACTTGATTGTCTGAAGCTGATTCTGTAATTGTCCTTAATATGTATAATGAACTTAATTTTCAGTATGTATGTTGTGATCTTTCTTTTCTGTATGTCTGTTGGAGCTTTTCTCCCTGGGCCTCCACTGAAAAAGGACAAGTATCCAGTTGGACTATCCCGGTCAACAAATGTAAAATAAATAAATAAATAAAATATTCACTGTCTCATATTGCCTACGTAGAAGTGATTTCCGCTTGGCTTACAAACCCATGTCTGACCCAGCTCTGTTAGAAATGCTACATCTAAAGAAATCCCAATCCCTCCGCACCACATGCTCCAGAGACCTCAACCTCATTACCACAATCAACAGAACATGCTGGAGGGACAGGTTTCTCACCCAGAGACTGCCCATGCTCTGGAATAGACTTACCATACATGTCAAGCACAGCACCTCACTGGCCCTCTTCAAGAGAACTCATGATGAGTGGATGGAAAATAGAAAGTTCACCCCGGTGATCACTGTCGTGGCTCTACTTGATAGAGGCACTGTGAACTAACGTCAGGCGGCATGATGCCAGGGCACTTGTCTGGGCCAGGCTTGTAAAGGCTCCAGGGCCATTAGCCTAGTACACACCTATGAACCTGGAGAACATGCCTCCTATTAGCAGAAATGCTGAAGGACCATAATTAAAGCCAAGCACATTTCCTGGCAATTTGATGGTAGAAGGGCTCCTGGCACACTTTTGCTGGCATATAACTGGCATTTTACTGTTTAAGGCACTATTATTTAATGTGTGCACAAACAGGAATATTAACACCATTACTATCGTCAGCTATGCAATTAACTCTATGCTTCATCCCTTTATCATCTAATACAATGAACTTCAGTTTACAAAAGCACCACCGCTTTGTCACTGAGTAGCATTAACAGTGGAAAAAGGCATAATCCTCTAAACACAGCTCAGTGAATGACATGTAACGTTTTATCTAGTTGGCAATGTTTCAATGTAGCAGGTGGATTTGCGTCCTCAACAGACAAATTTCAAAACAAATTAAAATCATACGAAGTACCAGATTCCAGAAGTTCAGCACAACATGACTTAATCCCAGTCCTGAAGCCAAACAGGTGCCTGAGAGAACAATGTTGAATACATTATAATAATATATACAGCACAATACAAAACCGCACATTTCAGTGGAGAGATACGACAGACTTACTCTGTCGCATATCGCCTACTCAGAGGCAATCTCTGCCTAACATACAAAGCTATGTCAAACCCAGAGCTGTTGGACATGCTCCACTTAAAGAAAGCCCAATCCCTCCGAGCTACACGCTCTAGGGACCTAAACCTTACCACTGCAATAAACAGAACCTGCTGGTGGGATAGATTCCTGTCCCAGAGACTTCCCATACTCTGGAACAAACTACCTATCTATGTCAAACAAAGCTCCTCATCAGCACTCTTCAAGAAAAATCTTGATGATTGGATGGGAGATAGGAAATTCACCACGGGGATCACTTCTGTGGCTCTGTTTGACAGGGGCACAGGAAAATAATTTCTTTGGGTGGCAAAAGCCAGGGTACCGCTTGGCTAGGCTTACATAGGACCCAG